>NC_079134.1:37746575-37949966 GCF_945859705.1 Episyrphus balteatus
CGAACCCCCAGCTACAGCTAAGGCTCTTACTCAAACAAACACAAATAGCCGTTTCAGAATTTGGAGGGGGCTCGAGCATCTGAGCTGCCTCTAAATCTATAAGATTTACGAACAAGTTTCAGTCAAGCATATATATTACAATGAAATTAGGTAAAAAATAACATGATCTGGAAGGCTTGGGGGGGGCTTGAGCCCCCTGAGCCCCCCCCTCGATACGCCACTGGGTAAGGGATATGTGTTTTGTATATTGATAAATTTCAAAACAAATGCATAAATTCAATTTGAAAAGCATCGTATAAATGAGGCTATGAGAACAATTGTGGTGTAAGCAATAATATTCAGGTTTGAGCTATGAGAGATTTAAGATACAGGGTTTTTTAAAACAACACTTTTTGAGTGCCATCTAGTTTTGAGTGTATTTAATCTATTTTTTGTATTAAAATAGATACCTATATTAAGAGACCCATTTTTGAAAAAAAGTGGGTTACGCAACTATTGTTTTCATACCCTCAAATATAGATTATTGAATTGATTTTACTTTTTTAAACAAGATTGAGTTTCACCATACATGTACAAGAGTACAAAATGCATTAATGTTTGTCTTTCCGACACGCGACAGTCAGCGTGAATTATTCTTTAACCAATAAGTTAGTGAATCTTCATTGATATCCAATTAGAATAGTACTGTTAAGCCATTCGAGAAATTTAAATCTTATTTAAGAAAAACATGCACCAGTACCTACCTACCTACTATCATTGAATAATTACAAATAGAAGTGACACCGCAGATTACTCTTTCAGAAAGGAACTATAAGAGTACCGGAAGATAGATGAACTACATGTTTGCGCCTCAACTATTTTGTATTTTCGAGTTGAGTCTTAACTAATAATTTTTTTAAACCTTCATAAAAAAATTAATAATTTATTATTATACATTTCAAAGAGCTTATATTGATATAAGTTTTCGTATTTTGAAAAGTCTTATTAGTCTAGAGAACAAGGACGATGCCTTTTGCTCCTACTGGCCTAGGTTCGAATACCGGTAAAATTTGAAATTGTTTTTTTTTGTTTTTGCGGAGATTTTTTTTGAGAAATTTAATTAATTTTTATTCTAGTAATGTAAAAACAAAAAAAAAACAATCTCAATTTCCCGTCAGATTCGAACCTAGGCAGGTAAACTTATCAGACATTCACCTTATCCTCTAGGCTATCTCCACTTTTTGTAATGGGAAAACTTTTATCTATATGTATAAGCTGTTTAGGATTTGATTTTGGGTTGCTGGATTTGCTTTTGGATTGTTGGCTTTGCTTTTGGATTGTTGGATTTGCTTTTTTAATTCAATACACGATACAAGCGACAATTACTTTACAGCGGAAGTTTCCCTGGGTGTCCACTTCTATTTGTAATTATTCAATGCTACTATCTCTTCCACGTATTCTGTAAATAACGCCGCATTCGTAGAATACCTTAATTTTGTATGTTATATGTTATTATAATGTTATAATGTTTGTTTATCTAAAGTCAAAATGAGATAAACCATATCTTTACACAATTATCCTTGTGGACAGGGACGGTTTTTGATCTAATTTTGTACAGATGATCTTTATGAACAAATTTCGTGTGTTAGTTTAAAAAAAAGGTCTTCCTTTTTTCAAACATTCTTACCAACGATACCTTATTTAGAATCGTTTTTTACCAATCGTTTTTATAAATTGAAGAACAAATTACACGGTGTTACAAAAATGAAGTTTTAAAATATACGCGGTCGGAGACCTATCACGTTTTGTAGAGCTAGTCGCACTGATTACGAAACGGTATTCAAAAAGTCCCTAACACCCCAAAATCTAGAGTTAGGGACAAAAAACGGTTTTTTGGACCTTCACCCATTGAAAAAATTCTAGCTTCGTCAAATTTTTACCCATTTTTGATTTTTACAGTTTCTGATAGGAGATAAACATACCTTTTCAACAATGTATAAAACATGTAACTCGGTTAAACCACCTAGTATTTATAAGCTGTCAAAGTTCAAAAATTCCATTTTTTTTTTCGTCATTTACCCAACTTCGACATCAAATTAAAGTATATATTTTCACAACATACTGTTTTAAAAATGTATTCTAAAATAATATTTATTTCTAAATCAAACGAGGTATTTTTTATGAAAATGTGTTTAAAATCGGTTTAGAAAAAAAAATTTACGATTTCAACCCAGATACAGAAATTCGAACTTTCAGGTATATGGAACAAAAATATTGTTTTGGCACGTAGTAGGATAAGTTGGGCGCCAGGATTTGATAACGGGTTTTTGTAGAGGAGTTCAGTACAATTTTTTTTTCCTTTGGGAGAGGGGTCTTCGTTTGACCCTCTATCGTGGATATTATTTAATTTTATAAGAAATGTAAAATATTCTGATAGAAAATTGGATAAGACATTGATTATGTCTTTCAGAAAGGAACTAAGACGTTCACGGGTTTTAATTGCAGGAATCGTTCAATGGGTTATAAAAGAAGATAAAACCGCGGAGTGCTATTAAATGAGAGGATGGAAATTTAAAATAGAGGTGCAAAAGCCCCATTTTTGTTTTTTTCAATATAATTAGGTATCTCGTAAAAAAAGCAAAATTTTGATGTATTGCATCTAAAACTTTTTGTAGAGAATTAAATTTCCTATCAGAATAATATTCTTTGAATATTGATAAAAAAAATTTCCATACCAAAACAGTAAAAAAAAAAAAACAAAAAAAATCAAAAAATTCGATTTTTTGAGTATTTTTACTTTTTTGGTTGTGTCTTTTATTTGGGCCGAGATTTGCATTAACATTGCTGTAATAAAAGAAAGAAGATTAAATTTCCTTCAAAATGCTGGGCTTAGTAATATTTTTCATTCAAAATTAACCACCAAACATTCGTATCTCCTGATACCGTTAACCTTCTTCGATACCAACCGCCAACCTAAAAAACGTTCGAAATTGAAATTCAAATTAAACCGCTAAAACATAACAACTAGTTTTATTTCGAGTTCCTAGATGTCGCCCAAACGTCAAAAAATTTACAATCCACATCACCACTTCACCTTCCACACATGTCATCCACACATCATATGATTTTGCAGCTGTCAAATATTTTTTTTGTTGATAACTTTGAGCTGTCAAGCAGAAAATTGCATTTCGCTATATTATAATTTTGTTTACCCACATTTCCATTTAGAACAAAAAAGAAACAAAAATTATGCACGAATTTTTACTAAACATTGATAACAAGGAAATCCTTATTGAAGTAAGTTTAAAATCTACTAATATCCAACACACACACATAAAACAAATTTTAACAGATTCTTCATCTATCCATCGATTATCTCATCGGAAACTGCGATGACATATCCACCATAAACAAATCCTCCCACAAGTATGGTTTCTCCGATCCTGATGACTTCCATTCGGCCTTACAGACAATCGCTTACGCCTACAAATGCTACTGCCTCAAAGCAATTACCGAGACTGAATTGCTATCCAATTTCGCTCACATGAATCCCGATTTGCAGCAGTCAATTGTTGAAGTCTTCAAAACCCGTCAACCGGAAATTGTTGAATTCCTTTTGCGACAACACAATTCTAGACAAGACAAGCTGGTTGAATCATTCGATTGGGATGTAAGATTTGTTATGGGTGATAGTAGTTTGCTAACAAGACGTCGTCAATTGACGACAGTCACATTGAATTGTTTGGAACCTGGCGGGGATAAAAGTTTGGTACATTTTCAAATGAATACTAATAAATTGGATGAGTTGATAAAGGTTTTAGAGAAATGTGAAGCTTCCATGGGGGCGTCGGTTTTAGTAGGTGCGCCAGACCATCAAAGTAGAAAAGTAGAGTAGTAAAGTAATATACTATATTTTTAGGAAAAAGAATATTATAAAAATGACGCGCCATATAAAATTGTAGGAATTATAATAATTATTTAGAAAAGAGTGATGTTCTTTCTTTTTGGTCGGAGAAGAAGAGAAAACGAAGAACATGGGACAATTATATATAGAAAAACCTCAGATTGAACTGTTAACAATGTTAAATTTTAAATAAAATTAAAATGCGCTTGGAATAGAAATGAAAATGTTGTTTTTTTTTGTATGTGACGATTAGGGTGGTCCTTATTGCGTGACACACCTTAAATTGGTTCCAAATCAGGAAAAAAATACCCTACTTTGTTCATATTTTTATCTCTAACCCTTCCTGCCCCTATTTTGATAAGAATTTACTAGAGCAGGAGCGATGTTCTGTGTCCAGTGTTGGGTAAATGGCAGTTGTTTGGATCATTCATACGTATAAACTTCTTAATGAAATAGGGTCAGCAAGAGATAGGAATACAAATTTGTAAAAAATTAGGGCATTTTTTTTCCAGATTTGGAACCAATCTAGGGGGCGTCCTTAATTTGTTTTTCCTAAGGACCCACCCTAGTGACGATACTTGAGCAGGCAACAACCACTTGAAAAAGCTTTTCAGTGTGCTTTTTTTTCTTAATTGTATTAGAGACTTTTTTTCTCTACTCTGGTGCACTTTCAACGTTCTTGTTGAGACTCCTGTGTGTTTTTTTGGTAAAGTGGATGGATGCTGCCACTATAAAGTCCATCATCTTTATAAAAACTTGAAAAACATGTAGCTGAAATTATAAATGAAAATAAAGAGTGGCACTTTAAACTTCATAATCTTTTACTTTATTCTGATTGAAAAATATGGGCATTGCAGTAATATTCTACAGATGTCTCTATGTCAATGATTTTCTTAGTTTCAAGACTAAACAGGGATATATAATTATTTCCGCTTACAAATAAAATATTACTTCCAACAATTGTGACTGTTCCCCCAAAACCACCATCTTTTACTCTTAAACTGCACACCTCAGTCCAAGTACCGTTGGATAAATCAAAGCGTTTGGCAGTGAGATTTTGAAATGAGACCCATTGAGCTCCTTTTTTAAATTCTCCACCAATAATTGCATACAAAAAATTATCCACTGCTGCAATACGGAATTCTCCTACACTTTCATCGATTGGAAGGTTCTTCAAAGTCCATTGATTGGCAGATACATCATAACATTGCAAACAGCCGTAATGAAAATCGAAAATGTACAATATCCCATTATGACCAACGATCTTATTTTTTTGGTTTGGTTTGATTGGAGGATGCAAATCTGTCCATTTCATTGTTGAGAAGTTAAAAATTTCCACTGAATTAATAAAAGTTTCTTCGTCAGATTTCTCATAACCACCAAAGACACATAAATGTCCTTTTAAATTGGCCAATTGACTTTCACATCGGGCAACACGCATGTGGGGAAGACTACTCCACTTGAATGTTTTGAAATCTAAGCACTCAACGCTTTTTTGTGTACCAAATGACTCCCCGCCAACAACGTATAACTTTTCATCAATCGTAATCAAGGAATAGTTGAATTTTGCCGTTGATAAAGGAGAAGTAAACCGCTTGTCCAACGACCAAGTTTTTAATATTTGATTGTAAGTTCGTATTTCTGCTTCATATTCTTCATTTAAATGAACGACTGAAAAGTTAGGAACACTTTTCCGCAAATTAACTTCCATTTTTGGATGGGAAGCCAAGGTGGATATTTGGTCATCATTTGTGCGAGACTCCGGACACAAGTGATACTCAAGCCATGTGCAAATTAATTCCAAGATTTTATATTCAGCAGATTTACAGACCAACTTTCTATTTTTGATGATAAACTTGGCAGTAAGCAATTGATAGCGAACCATTGAGAGTAAGTCAAACAAAAGATGTCTCCGATCAACTTTCTCATATTCGATCCAATCAACCAAACTAAGGAACACTTGTTCCTCCAAGTCTCGATATGAGTTATTATAAAATAATAAATCTTTGAGTTCAATTTCATTCAAAACTAAGAACTCAGGTCCCTTTGTTACTTCCTCAAAGTTTGCATAGATAAATTTCAAGGTTTTTTCTTGAAGATCGGATAAACTGAGCTCTTTGGCGAAGTTCGACCAACGCAAACAGTTGTCAATGTTGAGATTGTTTTCAAGAAACTCGCAACAACCTTTGACCAGGTTTGTCATTTTTTAGCAAAACAACACTTAGCAGAAGTGACTCAATGTTTTCAAGCTTCAGATCAATCGATCCGGAATACATGTAATCAATTATCAATTTAAGAGTCGAACCTTCGACTTCTTTTATTTCTAATTCATTGATCTTCGAAGTTTTTGGAAGACCACGAAATATTTCCAAAAAATACTCACTCAAAGCTGTGAGCACAATTTTGTGGACTTGGATCTTGATGCGATCTTCTCCGGCTATCAGAAGAAAGTCAAATAATTCTTCTTTTTCATATAATTTTAACAATTTTCTTAACAAATTGGAGGCATGTTGATCATCTGTGAAAGTTGTTTTTTCGTTTTGCGATGCAGACGGGGAAGCTTCCAATGTTGACATGGCAATGGTAAGTAGAACTAAAGAACTTAATAAAAAGAAAAAATTTTAGTTTTGTGATATAAAACTAAATATTTTGTTCTCAATTTAGAAAAAGAAAAGCCTGCAAAAGTGCATAGATCGCCAATTTACAAAAATCAAATTGTTGTTTACATAAACAAAGGAAATTTTCTTTCTAATGATACAGCGCCCATAATTCCACTAATTGCCAAATATCGAAACCTTAGACTAAACAGGGTGTCCCACAGTCAGTGCTCTATGGTATAACTACAACGGTCACTTATGGCAAAAACATGGTATCGAAAAATTTTAGCCGAGCTAAAATGGATCTCATACAAATTATCGATAACTTGTATGGGAATTTTATCTCGGCTAAAATTTGGATCGAACAGCGTACCAGGCTAAAGTCAAAAAGTGAAAACTTTCAAACTCATTTTGTGACAGTTTTTCCGACGACAAAATTAAAAATAATGATGCAGAAAACTTAAGCTTGCTTAAAGCCTTAACAACATTGGCTCAAAAAGTGAAAAAGTACAAGTTTTTCGGGTTAGAAAATTAAAATAAATGATGCAGAATGTTTATTTTTCCGTCCAAAAATTAATTTGTTAACTCTTTTTTACAAAAAAAATCCCGCTAGCGAGAAAAAAAAATATTTTCACTTTTGTACTTTTTCAAAAAGTGGTGAATGCAGTTAAGCCTTAAGTCTTATTGCTCCAAATAAAATTAAAAAATTAAATAATCTATTAATTGTTCAATTTTATTAAATTTTCCAGTGAAGCCTGGTACGCAGTTCGAGATAAATTTTAGCTCCCATACAAATTATCGATAACTTGTATGGGAATTTTATCTCGGTTAAAATTTAGCTCGATCTTCGTGCCAGGGTTCGAATTCCCATCTAAAGCCTTCCCTACTAACAATTTTGCTTCTATAATGCTTTACAGAAGCAACAATTGCATCTGTAAAGCTTTAAGCCTGGTACGCTGCTTGCGCTAAATTTTAGCTCCCATACAAATTATCGAAAATTTTTAGCCGAGATAAAATGGATCCCATACAAGTTATCGATAACTTGTATGGGAATTTTCTCTCAGCTAAAATTTAGCGCGAGCAGCGTACCAGGCTTTATAGAACCAAAATTGTTTATCGGGTTAACTACATTGGCTAAAAAAGTGAAAAAGTACAAAAGTGAAAATTTTCAAACGCATTTTAGTATAGTTTTTCGGGCTGGAAAATTAAAACAAATGATGCAGAAAGCTTATTTTTTGGTCTAAAAAACAATTTGTATACTCTTTTTCACAAAACAATTGCGCTAGCCAGAAAAAAATATTTTCACTTTTGTACTTTTCCAAAAAGTAGTGTATGTAGTTAAGCCTTAACACAAACAGCTTCTATAAATTGAAGTCTCACAGGTACTACTTTTTATACAACTTGTATTGAGCTCCCAACTAACATTTCAGCTTCGGTTAAGATATACAAAACTACATCTCACCTTCTTTAAAACTTTAGTAAGGTTGTTGGGCATGGAAAAAGGAGAACGTTATACAAGTTTGACCCTCTATAAGGATCTTAAACGAAGCTTTACCGAAGCCCTACAGAAGCTTTGCGATTTGACAGATAGCTTCGGAAGAGCTTGTATAGCTCTTTAATACATGTCTTATCGAAATTAAAAAAAAAAAAACAACTACAAAAACAAAAAAGAATTTATTTTTAACTGGTTTTAAGTCATGAATTTTATCTTTTGATCTGATATTATATATAACATTCTATTGTTTTTATTATATCTATGATTAATAATTTTAAAAGTATATAATTTTTTTACCACACCCAGGAATCGAACTTCGTACCTGCTTGGTGGTATAGTCCACCACTCCACCCTCTCGGCCATCCTAGTATATTCATTAATGAAATCAAAAACTTTATCAGTTCAAATAGCAAAAAAATGTCCGAGCTAAATTATTCAATGTCAAAACCAAAAAGGGTCTGAGCTAGATTATTTAATATCAAAACCAAAAATCAAATACAAAACTTGGTAATTTCTGTAAAGCTTCTATAAATTCATTAAACAGGCTTATAAGAAACACAAGCTTTCTTCGTTTAAGTTTCTTTAAGAGTATTTAAACAACTTATTAAAAGTTGTTAAACAAGTCCGAACTTCTAAAAGCAGTCAAATTCGGAAGCAAGCTCAATACAAGCTGTATAAAAGTAGATCCTGTGAAATTTCAATTTACAGAAGCTGTTGTGCTAGTTGGGCTTGCTTCAGAATTTAATTGCTTATAGAAGTTCGAACTTGTTTAACAACTTCTAATAAGTTGTTTAAATACTGTTTAAGAAACTTAACCGAAGAAAGCTTGTTTTTTGGATTAGTTTGGTTAATGATTTTATAGAAGCTTAACAAAAATTACCAAGTTTTGTATTTGATTTTTGGTTTCGACATTGAATAATTAAGCTCGGACATTTTTTTGTTTTGACTTTTGTCATTTCTGCTTTTGGAACTGGTTAAGTTTTTGATTTCATTAATGAATATACTATAGGATGGCCGATTGGGTAGAGTGCTGGACTACCACCAAGCAGATACGAACCCTACTAGCAATTTTACTTCTATAATGCTTTACAGAAGCAACTTTTGCATCTGTAAAGCTTTATAGAACCAAAATTGTTTGTCGGGAAGTTCGATTCCTGGGTGTGGCATAAAAATTATATACTTTTAAAATTATTATTAATTGATATACCAAAAACTAATGGAGTGGTGTATATAATTTCAGATTAAAAGACAAAATTCATGATTTTTAAAATCAAATCAAAACCAATTAAAAAAGAAAATTCTTTTTTGTTTTTTTAATTTCGATAAAACATGTATAAAAGAACTATACAAGCTCTTCCGAAGCTATAATTATGTCAAATCTCAAAGCTGCGGTAAAGCTTCGTTTAATCTTCTTATAGACCTTATAAGTACATTCTTATAAAGGGTCAATCTGTATAACGTTCTCCTTTTTGCATACCCAACAACCTTACTAAAGCTAAAAAGAAGCTGAAATATAGCTTCTGTAATACCTTTACAAAAGCTGAAATGTTATTTGGGTTACGGTATACGTTCGTTAACGTATGGTCTCTATGTGTCCCTATCCTTTTCTACTAATTAAACACCCATACAAGTTATCGATAATTTGTATGGAACATGTTCGTCTTCGCCATAATCTTCCTATAATCTGCATTTGTGAAGATGTCTGCATTTTCATCTACTGTCTCTATCCAACATCTGTGGTTTTTAAATACTGTGTCTCTTTTCAATGCAGATCTGGAAATGCGGACGTATGTAAATCCAGTATAAATCTTGACACAGAACAAGCAGAGACGAGAAAATTACCTCTTACATTTTTCAAATTTTTTGTATTGTGTAAAAGAAATGTCGCTTTTCCATGTCCTCGTGTTTAATGGAAAAAAGAATGATTCTAAATCAATTCTGAAAATGAAAGAATCGATCTTCCAAAGATCTTCGAGGAATTACCTCAACAACCAATGGTTGTCATCTAGTGACTGGTGCACCCTGTATACAGAAAGAAAGGTTTCGATATTTCACCGTAAATGCAATTATAGGCGCTGTATCGTATATCTCTAGCAAGAAATTTTTCTTTGTTTTGCAAAAACGTAAACAAAACAAATTTGTGATTTGGCGATCGATGTACTTCTGCGGGCTTTTCTTTTTCTAAATTGAGCAATAGTTAAATAATAAGTATATTTTTCAAAGCGTTTAGCTTTATATCAATAAACTAAACATTTTTCATTTTTAAGTTCTACTTACCATGTCAACTTTGGATACTTCCCCATCTGCATCACAAAACGAAAAAACAACTTTCACAGACGATCAACATGCCTCCAATTTATTAAGAAAATTGCTAAAATTATATGAAAAAGAAGAATTATTCGATATTCTCCTCATAGCCGGAGAGGATCGCACCAAGATCCAAGTCCACAAAATTGTCCTCACAGCTTTGAGTGAGTATTTTTTGGAAATATTTCGTGGTCTTCCTAAAACTTCGAATATCAATGAATTAGAAATTAAGGAAGTCGAAAGTTCGACTCTTAAATTGATAGTTGATTACATGTATTCCGGATCGATTGATCTGAAGCTTGAAAGCATTGAGACACTTCTGCGAAGTGCTGTTTTGCTAAAAATGACAAACCTTGTCAAAGGTTGTTGCGAGTTTCTTGAAAACAATCTCAACATTGACAACTGTTTGTGTTGGTCACACTTGGCCAAGGAGCTCGGTTTATCCGATCTTCAAGAAAAAACTTTGAACTTTATTTATGCAAACTTTGAGAAAGTAACAAAGGGAAATGAGTTCTTAGTTTTGAATGAAATTGAACTCAAGGATTTATTATTTAATAATAACTCATATCGAGACTTTGAGGAACAAGTGTTCCTTAGTTTGGTTGATTGGATAGAATATGAGAAAGTTGATCGACGACATCTTTTGTTTGACTTACTCTCAATGGTTCGCTATCAACTACTTTCGGCCAAGTTTATCATCAAAAATAGAAAGATGGTTTGTAAAACTGCGGAATATCAAATCTTGGAATTAATTTGCACCTGGCTTGAGTATCACTTGGTGCCCGAGTCTCGCACAAGTGATGACCAAGTCGCTACTTTAGCCTCCAAACCAAAAATAGAAGATCATTTGGAGAAAGATTTTCTTAAATTTTCAGTTATTCATTTTAACGAAGAATTTGAACCTGAAATAAGAAGTTACAATAAAACTTTAAATACATGGTGTATGGATAAACGGTTTACTCCCATTTCAACACGAAGATTCAAGTATTCTGTAATTGTAATCGATGAGAAGCTTTTTATAGTTGGCGGGCAAAGTAATAATGATACAGAGAAAAGCGTTGAATATTTGGATTTCAAAACATACAAGTGGAGTACTTTGCCCAACATGCGTGTTGCCAGATGTGAAAGTCAATTGGCCAATTTAAGTGGACATTTGTGTGTCTTTGGAGGCTTTGAAAAATCTGATGAGGTAACTTTTATTAATTCAGTGGAGATTTTTAACTTCTCAACAAATAAATGGACTGATTTAAATCCGCCAATCAAACCAAACCGAAAAAATAAAATCGTGGGCCATAATGGCATACTGTACATTTTCGATTTTCATTACGGTTGTTTGCAATGTTATGATGTCTCTGCCAATCAATGGACATTTAAGGACCTGCCAATCGATGAAACTGTAGGAGAATTTCGTACTGCAGCAGTGGATAATTTTTTGTATGCAATTATTGGCGGGGAACTTCAAAAGAATCTTCAATGGACTTCATTTAAAAATCTTACTTTCAAACGCTTTGATTTATCCAACGATACGTGGTCTGAGGTGGGAATTTTAAAAGAAGATAAAATAGTTGGGAAAACATTCACAATTATTGGAAGTAAAATTTTGTTTGTAAATACAATTAATCGTATCGCTGAGTATAATATTGAAACTAAAGAATTCCATTTAATAACTGTACCTCCATCTGTAAAATATTTCTATAATGCTTTTATTTTTCAACGCTAGTAGCACTAACGCTAAATTTTTTATATAAATAAATGACATTATTCTTAAATTTTCAATTTTTTTTTTTTCAATATTGTTATGTTTTTTTCTTTAACAATCAAAACCAAAAGTCTATAGGTATAACTTGTGACACACTGCTGGTATTGGGATTAATGGTATTGCAATAATATCCCTTGAAAAATCTTAGACACCAAATTAAAAGGTGCTCTGGGGATGTTTCATGTTTAAAAATCCCCAAATTTTTAATATAAAATTCTAAAAGTCTCGCATACACTGAAGCCAAATTATCCACCGTTTTCGAGTTGGAGATATTCGGAGAAAGGTATAGACGTTTATTTATTAAATTTCTAGTATATGTATTAGACTGTATTTTTTTTTCAAAGCATTACCGAAAATATTGTTTGAAATGACGAAAAAAAAAATACTGTAAAAGTTTCAGCCCTTAATGTTAACATTAAGTACCGCCGCATAGCAAATTTCTATTTTCCATATGATTTACATGGGAAAGATTGTGTTTTTGAGTTTGAAATTTTATAACTTTTCAATGATTCATCAAAATGGCTAGTTTTAATCATTTTCGTGTATAAAAATGAACGCTCTACAAAATTGCATTTATAAAATTAAAAAAAAAAAAAACGGAGCAAAAAATTAATTAAAATAATTAAATAATTTAATTTAATTTAATTTAATTTAGTTGAAAAAAAGAATAATTCGAATTTATTGAAGAAATCTAATATGATAGTATTATGGGTTTGAGAGTTATATAAAAGGATATGTGAAACCAAAACAATAACAAAGAATACAAATATTCGAAAAGTTTGCCAAATTTTTGGAAAAATCTAATAGTTTGGTCAAAAAAATGAACAAAAATGAAGAAAAAATCACATTTTATATTCTAAAGTTGAATAACTTCGAAACGGGGCAGTTTATCAAAAAAATTATTAAGAGCTTTTTTGTAGAGCGTTTAATTTTATACAAGAAAATGATTAAATCTAACCTTTTTGATGAGCCATTAAAAAGATAGAATCAAAAACACAATCTTTTCCATGTAAATCATTTATGGAAAATAGAAATTTGCGAAAATATTTTTCAGTGTAACTTTTTAATGCATTATAAGTTATAAAATAATTTTTTTGGTCAATTCTAATAAGAAAAACATTAAAAATATTTTTGACCGGATTTTGAGGGCGAATACTCTTCTGTGCGGCGGTACTTTGAACAAAAAAAATTTTGAATCAGTCTAATATGTATTTTATGCATCTGTTTATTGGAAGAAGCAACAGGTAAAGAGACGAGGAATTTCAGAGAATTTTTGACTATTCTGCCCATAATCTCGTAAAGGCCCTAAGAGACATAAAGCGTCAATACGTTAACGTACGTATGCCGTAGTTCGACCCCAGATTTGGTGTATATATTTTTTACATTAAAGCCTGGTACGCTGCTCGCGCTAAATTTTAGCTGAGATAAAATTCCCATACAAGTTATCGATAACTTGTATGGGAATTTAATCTCAGCTAAAATTTAGCGCGAGCAGCGTACCAGGCTTTAGGCGTTTTTTTTTTCATCATGATCCAGATCAGATCATTTGTATTTATTTGCTTTACAACAAAAGTAGATTACAGAAATATGCTAAAATAAAATCAAATCATGTATAATGATTCCTAAGTTCTGTTCATAAAAAACGTTAAAATTAGAGCTACTTTTATCATAAGAGCACGAGCGACCATAGTCGTGCATTTTATTTGTATTAGAGAGACTTTTTTTTTTTTCTTTGATGCACTTTCAACGTTTTTGTTGTGTTCTTGTGGTAAAGTGGATACCTACATGCTTCCACTATACAGTCTATCATCTTTAAACTTAAAATAATACGTAGCTGAAATCATAAATAAAAAGCAAAAGAGTTGCATTTTCAACTTCTTAATCAGCCCTATCGGCAATCTCACGTGAGAAATTTCCCTGGGAGTAGGTTTTGTCTCCCGGGAATTTTTCTCCTTATCGGCAATCTCCATCGGAATTTCGTTTTCGGGAAAGAAGTACAGCCAACTTAACAAAACAAAAAAAACCTTCGAACACATATCTTCGAAAATTTTGACAACTCTAATTTGATTGTATTTAGTGCACAAAAACAATTAAAAAGTTTAATAGTCAATATTTATATAATTTTTTTCTTTGGTGTTGATGTGTGGATTTTTATTCAATATTTTTTTTTATTTTTTGCCCAACTTATTACTTTGTTTGTTTCTTCAGATGGACATGTAATTAGTTTTGTGTTTGTAATTTTAATTAAAGAATCAATCAATAAAGTTTCTTAAGCTTTGTTTTTTTTTGACATGATAAACAAATAACTGTAATACATTGAGGTATTCCACATAATTTGATCATTTCTTCGATCAAAGCAGCAAACTAATGCTCTCGGAATGGTCTCCTTTAGTTCCATGCTTTTTTTTTAAGGTTTTCTTATATTTTATTTTTGTCTACTATTGCGTTATCCAGTTGCAATATCATTTGCTTTTTGTTGGATTAAGGAAGTAAATAATTTAATATTTTTAACAGAATATTTTGAAAGAAAAACACGTACATTTTGGCTTCAAAAAATCTGTTCCCCATAAAAAATATGATAGAAATACTTCGGGGGAGAAACTTCATTCCCGATAGGTATTTTTGTGTGGGAATTTTTTCCTAGGAAATTTTTCCATTCAAAAAGTATTGCCGATACCGATTTTTCGGAATAGAGAAATTTTTCCAGGGAAATTGTATTGCCGATAGGGCTGAATGTTTTATTTTATTTTGATTGAAAAATTAAAGCATTGCAGTAATATTTTACAGATGAATTTATGTCAGTTATTCTCTTAGTTTCAGGATTATACTCAGAGATATGATTATTTCCGTTTACAAACAAAATATTACTTCCAACAACTGTGAGTGCTTTCGGAAGAAATCCTTTATCATTTATAATCCCCATCTCAGTCCAAGTATCTTGGGATAAATCAAAACGTTTGATGGTAAGTTTCTCAAAAACAATCCATTCGTTTAATTTTTTGAATTCTCCACCGATTAATGCATACAAATAATTGTCCACTGCTGCAATACGGAATCCTCCTATATTATTATCGATCGGTAGTTTTTTCAATGTCCATTGATTAGCGGACACATCATAACATTGCAAACGACCGTAATGAAAATCGAATATGTACAATATGCCATTGTGACCAACGATCTTATTTTTTTGGTTTGGTTTTATTGGCGGATGCAAATCTGTCCATTTCTTTGTTGAGAAGTTAAAAATTTCCACCGAATCAATAAAACTTTCTTCGTCAGATTTCTCATAACCACCAAAGACACATAAATGTCCGTTTAAATTGGCTAATTGACTATTACATCTGGCAAAACGCATGGGAGGCAAATTAGTCCACTTAAATGTTTTAAAATCCAAGCACTCAACGCTTTTTTTCGTATCACCTATTTGCCCGCCAACAACGTATAGTTTTTCATCAATTGTAATCAAAGAATACTTGAATTTCTTTGTTGAAAGTGGAGTAAACCGCTTCTCCAAAGAACAGGTTTTTAATGTTTTATTGTAGCTTCTTATTTCAGGTTCAAACTCATCGTTTAAATGTACAACTAAAAAATTAGAAACATCTTTTTTAGCAAGAGCTTTAATTTTTGGTCTGGAAGCCAAAGTAGCGATTTGGTCATCACTTGTTCGAGATTCCGGACACAAGTGATACTCAAGCCAAGTGCAAATTAATTCCAAGATTTTATATTCAGCAGTTTTACAAACTAACTTTCTATTTTTGATGATAAACTTGGCCGAAAGTAGTTGATAGCGAACCATTGAGAGCAATTCAAACAAAAGATGTCTCCGATCAACTTTCTCATATTCGATCCAATCCACCAAACTAAGAAAAACTTGTTCCTCCAAGTCTCGATATGAGTTATTCTTAAATAGCAAGTCTTTAAGTTCAATTTCATTCAATACTAAGAACTCATTTCCCTTTGTTACTTTATCAAAGTTTGCATAAATAAAGTTCAAAGTCTTTTCCTGAAGTTCGGACAAACCAAGTTCCTTGGCCAAGTGTGACCAACGCAAACAGTTGTCAATGTTGAGATTGTTTTCAAGAAACTCGCAACAACCTTTGACCAGGTTTGCCATTTTTAGCAACACAGCACTTCGCAGAAGTGACTCAATGTTTTCAAGCTTCAGGTCAATCGACCCGGAATACATGTAATCAATTATCAATTTAAGAGTCGAACCTTCGACTTCTTTTATTTCTAATTCATTGATCTTCGAAGTTTTAGGAAGACCACGAAATATTTCCAAAAAATACTCACTCAAAGCTGTGAGCACAATTTTGTGGACTTGGATCTTGATGCGATCTTCTCCGGCTATCAGAAGAAAGTCAAATAATTCTTCTTTTTCATATAATTTTAGTAGTTTTCTTAACAAATTGGAGGCATGTTGATCGTCTGTGAAAGTTGTTTTTTCGTTTTGCGATGCAGACGGGGAAGTATCCAAAGTTGACATGGTAAGTGGAACTTAAAAAGGTAAAATGTTAATTTATTAATATTAAACTAAATGTTTTGGGAAAAAAACTCGTACTTATTTTAATTTATCTGAATAGAATAAGAAAAGATAATCAGCCAGCAAAAGTGCATAGATCGGCATACCACAAAATATAAATTCTGTTTACATTTGTGCAAAACCTGCAAAACATAAACAAAGAAAATATTCTTTCTAACGATACAGCGCCTTTAATTGCATTGACTGCCATTGACCTACTATATATGGACTGCTAGTCGTTTGACTTTTCCATACAAAAATCGAAAAAAAAATGATTCCACATCTTTCTAGCTCTACTAGCGGTATAACCTTAGACGGCGAAAAGAGGAAACTTTTAGTGAATGACATCTGTCGTTAAAAGGTAGTGCTTTCTCTGTTTTTCTATATTTGTTCCTTTCGCACTTCGTCAAAAATGTTGCACTTATTCTCCGCTTTTTTTTAGGGCGCTAGTATCGCGAAGAAACAAGTGGAACCAACCTGAATATGCTTCTAGCAGTCCATATATATTAAGTCAATGTTGACTGCCAAATATCGAAACCATTGACCTACTATATATGGACTGCTAGTCGTTTGACTTTTCCATAAAAAAATTGAAAAAAATGATTCCACATCTTTCTAGCTCTACTAGCGGTATAACCTTAGACTGCGAAAAGAGGAAACTTTTATTGAATGACATCTGTCGTTAAAAGGTAGTGCTTTCTCTGTTTTTCTATATTTGTTCCTTTCGCACTTCGTCAAAAATGTTGCACTTATTCTCCGCTTTTTTTTAGGGCGCTAGTATCGCGAAGAAACAAGTGGAACCAACCTGAATATGCTTCTAGCAGTCCATATATATTAAGTCAATGATCGAAACCATTGACTTAACATATATGGACTGCTAGAAGCATATTCAGGTTGGTTCCACTTGTTTCTTCGCGATACTAGCGCCCTAAAAAAAAGCGGAGAATAAGTGCAACATTTTTGACGAAGTGCGAAAGGAACAAATATAGAAAAACAGAGAAAGCACTACCTTTTAACGACAGATGTCATTCACTAAAAGTTTCCTCTTTTCGCCGACTAAGGTTATACCGCTAGTAGAGCTAGAAAGATGTGGAATCATTTTTTTTCAATTTTTGTATGGAAAAGTCAAACGACTAGCAGTCCATATATAGTAGGTCAATGATCGAAACCATTAGATAAAACAGGGTGTCTCACAGTCAGAGCTTTAAGTTATGCCTTTAAGCCTGGTACGCTGCTCGCGCTAAATTTTAGCTCCCATACAAATTATCGAAAAAATTTAGCGCGAACAGCGTACCAGGCTCTAAGGTATAACTACAACCATTGACCTACTACATATGGACTGCTAGTCGTTTGACTTTTCCATAGAGATAAAAGTGCGCTGTTGACTATTTTCCCCCCTATTTCGGACCTGAGAAATCGATTGGCATAGTTAGTTTTTCAATTTATCGGTACGACTTCGAACAAAATTTTTTTCGGAAGTTTTTTTTATATCAAAACCAAAAATCAAATACAACTTCGTAAGTTCTGTAAAACTTCTATAAATTTATTAAACAAGCTTATCCGGAAAACATGTTCTTTTCGGTAAGTTTCTTTAACAGTATTTAACAACTTATTAGAAGTTTGTTATTCACTAGCTTAAAACATACATCTGGATGTAAAATTGTCAAATGTCAAAAATATATCAAATTTTTTTCTCCCTTTGATAGTAAATATTATGGATTTGGATTTATTTTTGATCATTATTAAATTCAATTAAATTCTGAGGCAAGCTCAATTTACAGTAAAATGAGCATTTGGAAAAGCTGGTTCCCTTTTCTGTAACTTTATGACTGGCGTTTATCGCGTCTCTAAAATATATTTTCATCCATAAATAAAGCAAAATTTCTTTCAAATTCAAAATTTATGAATTAAGAAATTATGATCTGGAACAATCTGGAACAAAATTTCTTTTATTTTGATGAGGTTTAATGGGTTTTAAAAGTTAAAGCCTGGTACGCTGCTCGCGCTAAATTTTAGCTGAGATAAAATTCCCATACAAGTTATCGATAACTTGTATGGGATCCATTTTATCTCGGCTAAAAATTTTCGATAATTTGTATGGGAGCTAAAATTTAGCGCGAGCAGCGTACCAGGCTTAAGGCTTAACTACATTCACCACTTTTTGAAAAAGTACAAAAGTGAAAATATTTTTTTTCTGGCTATCGCAATTGTTTTGGGATAAAGAGTATGCAAATTGTTTTTTAGACCAAAAAATAAGCTTTTGTGCATTATTTGTTTTAATTTTTCATCCCGAAAAACTATACAAAAATGCGTTTGAAAATTTTCACTTTTGTACTTTTTCACTCTTTGAGCCAATGTAGTTAAAGCCTGGTACGCTGCTCGCGCTAAATTTTAGCTCCCATACAAATTATCGAAAATTTTTAGCCGAGATAAAATGGATCCCATACAAATTATCGATAACTTGTATGGGAATTTTATCTCGGCTAAAATTTAGCGCGAGCAGCGTACCAGGCTTAAGGCTTTATTCAAAAATTTTATATTTTTTTATAAAAGTTACAGAACATGGGCACTGGCCGTTGTAGTTATACCTTAGAGCCTGGTACGCTGCTCGCGCTAAATTTTTTCGATAATTTGTATGGGAGCTAAAATTTAGCGCGAGCAGCGCACAATGGGCCCAAAGGACCATTTGCGTCTCAAAAATGGTTTTTATGAAATTTTAATTTTTATTAATTTCTTTACGGAAATGAATCAAGGGAAAGTCAATCTATATGTTTTCATTGAAAATTGATTTTTAAAATGAGTTTCTCTATTACAAAATTGTATCTGAAGTCTCCACTTGAAAATACTTTGTTTGAGTAACAAAGTAAAGCAAATTTTCACGATACGTTTTAAAAACTATATTTGAATAAATTATATAAGTGTTGTATGTCGTTGGAAAGCTTATTTTAACTGCTATTTATATTGCTGATAATAAAAATTTTTAAAAATATATTTTTAATTAATATTATTTTTTTCACACAATAAGCTTTTATTTGCAGTTTTTTATTTTCGAATTGAGTTTTAAATGTTTCCGCTGTCTTCCGCTGTCTACTTTTTTTCACAATTTTGTTCTTTGGTTTATTTACTAAAAGATACAAAAAGAATTGGCTGCTTTTATCTGCTTTTGTTTGATAGAGAACGATATATGTATCTGTCGAAAGACATAGTACAAAAAAACGTATTTTGGTGCATCCTGACCTGTTTCAATACATATTTTGAGTTCTATTGATCGCACTATCAAGATTGATGTCTTCAGGCTTTGGGGAAATGACACAGCATCAGTCCTTATATTCAGAATGTGATTTTGTGTTAATTTAGCCTACTCACATTAATTGGAAAACTCGCGATATTAAACCCCTCGGAAACCATATAAAGCCGCGATTTAAAGCTGCCAGACTTTTGAATTCGTTTAAAAACGCATAAGGCTATAAAACTGCATACTCACATTTTGGTTATACCTCCACTCCCAAAATTTCCTGTGGGCTCTTAAACTTAGTATATGCACCCGAAATTGAAGATATTTGTACTATTAGAAAAAGTCTAAGGTAGCAGAAAAATGTTAGAATTTGATATTGTAATTGTTGAAAAAAATTTCATCTTTGCAAAAAGTTACATAGAGATTTTATTTACTGATTTTGATTTTACTCGAAGATTTTCAAAAGAGCCGTTTAAAGTATTTTACTAAGAAGGATTTTCGAAAAATTGACAACCAGTTTTTTTTTGTGATTTTTTTCTCTTTTCCCAAAAACGGAGTTTTTCGACTATTTCACTTTGCCTTAAAAACGACTTTGTTTAAAATGTGTATAATCAATATTTTTCTTATAATTTTCAAAAAAAAATAGCTTAAATTTCAAATAACGTAACACAAACAAACTACATTGAAATTTATTTTTTCTATAGGTACTCATAAAAATAGTTAAGTAATTTTAAGACACGAAAGGAAGGAAACCAGTTTTAAGATACAGATTTTTGAGACGTTCTAGACAAGTCAAAAGGTATAACTACATTGGCTCAAAAAGTGAAAAAGTACAAAAGTGAAAATTTTCAAATGCATTTTTGTGTAGTTTTTCGGGCTGGAAAATTAAAACTAATGATGCAGAAAGCTTATTTTTTGGTCTAAAAAACAATTTGTATACTCTTTTTCACAAAACAATTGCGCTAGCCAGAAAAAAAATATTTTCACTTTTGTACTTTTTCAAAAAGTGGTGTATGTAGTTAAGCCTAAAATCGTATTTTTTAGCTTTAAATAAACTTTTTATTATTAAAAAAAAATATTACCTAAAAAACGGTGTGTCAAATTATTTATTAAACATTTCAGGTAATATTATTCCTAATTTGAGTTAATTATTTCCAGACTCGAAAAAGTTAGAGATTTTTCAAACGCCATAGTCGAGCCAAAATTGTACTTTTTGAACTTTGCCTAGCTTTTTAAAGCTCAAAAATAATTTGCATTTAAAAAAACTATGCTTTATGATTTCTGATATATTAGAGATTATGTGTTCCAAATTTGGGTTAATTATTTCAGGAGACAAAAAAGTTACAGATATTTTTAAACACCTAAATCAAGCGAAAATCGCACTTTTTCAACTTTGACTAATTTTTAAAAAAAGTAAATTGAATGATTCGTTATATAACAAAGGTAATATATTCCAAATTTGACGCAATTATCATAAAAGACAACAAAGTTACAGATTTTTGAGACGCCTAAGGCCATATGGGCCCACTGTGCAGCGTACCAGGCTTAAAGGCATAACTTGAAGCTCTGACTGTGAGACAACCTGTTTTATCTAATGGTTTCGATATTTGGCAGTCAATGCAATTAAAGGCGCTGTATCGTTAGAAAGAAAATTTCCTTTGTTTTGATTAGCAAAAATGTAAACAGAACAATTTGGTTTTTGTAAATTGGCGATCTATGCACTTTTGCTAGTTGATTATTTATCTTTTCTTTTTTCTAAATTAACTTATAAATTAATAATAAGTATATTTTCCAAAACGTTTAGTTTTATATCAATAAACCAACATTTTTCTTACCATGTCAACATTGGATCCCTCCCCGTCTGCATCACAGATTGAAAAAACAACTTTCACAGACGATCAACATGCCTCAAATTTATTAAGAAAATTGCTTAAATTATATGAAAAAGAAGAATTATTCGATGTTCTCCTCATAGCCGGAAAAGATCGCATCAAGATCCAAGTCCACAAAATTGTGCTCACAGCTTTGAGTGAGTATTTTTTGGAAATATTTCGTGGTCTTCCTAAAACTTCGAAGATCAATGAATTAGAAATAAAGGAAGTCGAAGGTTTGACTCTTAAATTGATTACATGTATTCCGGATCGATTGATCTGAAGCTTGAAAACATTGAGTCACTTTTGCGAAGTGCTGTTTTGCTAAAAATGACAAACCTTGTCAAGGGTTGTTGCGAGTTTCTTGAAAACAATCTCAACATTGACAACTGTTTGCGTTGGTCACACTTGGCCAAAGAGCTTAGTTTGTCCGATCTTCAAGAAAAGACTTTGAACTTTGTTTATGCAAACTTTGAGGAAGTAACAAAGGGACCTGAGTTCTTAGTTTTGAATGAATTTGAACTCAAGGATTTACTTTTTAACAACAATTCATATCGAGACTTGGAGGAACAAGTTTTTCTTAGTTTGGTGGAGTGGATCGAATATGAGAAAGTTGATCGACGACATCTTTTGTTTGACTTACTCTCAATGGTTCGCTATCAATTGCTTACGGCCAAGTTCATAATCCACAAGAGAAAGTTAGTTTGTAAAATTGGAGATTATCAAATCTTGGAATTAATTTGCACTTGGCTTGAGTATCACTTGGTGCCGGAGTCTCGCACAAGTGATGACCAAATCGCCATTTTGGCTTCCAAACCAAAAATAGAAGTTAATGTAGAGAAAGATGTTGGTAACTTTTCAGTCGTTCATTTAAATAAAGAATATGAGCCAGAAATAAGAAGTTACAATCAAATATCAAAAACTTGGTCGTTGGACAAGAGGTTTACTCCTCATTCAGCAACAAAATACAAGAATTCTCTAATTTTAATTGATGAAAAACTATACGTTGTTGGTGGAAAATTAATTGATACGAAAAAAAACCGTTGAGTTTTTAGATTTCAAAACACTGAAGTGGAGTTCTTTGCCCAACATGCGTTTTGCCAGATGTAACAGTCAATTAGCCAATTTAAATGGATATTTGTGTGTCTTCGGAGGCTTTGAAACACCTGACGAAGAAACTTTTATTAATTCGGTGGAGATTTTTAACTTCTCAACAACTAAATGGACAGATTTACATCCGCCAATCAAACCAAACCAAAAAAATAAGATCGTAGGCCATAATGGCATATTGTACATATTCGATTTTCATTATGGTTGTTTGCAATGTTATGATGTCTCCGCCAATCAATGGACTTTGAAAAAACTACCGATCGATGATAAAATAGATGAATTCCGTATAGCTGCAGTAGACAATCTGTTGTATGCTGTCATTGGAGGGAAATTCGAAGAAGGGAACGAATGGGTTGGCTTTCAGAACCTTGTCTTTAAATGCTTTGATTTATCTAATGATTCTTGGACTGAAGTGGGGAGTTTAAAAGAACAAAATGAATATTACGGCAAAATAGTCACAATTGTTGGAAATAAAATTTTGTTTGTAAACGGAAATAACTTTATTGCTGAGTATAATCTTGAAACTAAAAAATTTGATAAAATACGTGTACCTGAATCTGTAAATTATTTCTATCATGCTTTTGTTTTTAAACATTAAGGCCCATTTGCTGAAACGGAACTTAAATCTTTATGTGAAACATAAACCCTAAAGTTCTACATAATCGTTTGCACGAACTTTAACTCGTGTCATAAATTCTTCTAAGTATAACATAACTTAGGGGCAAGAAATAGTAGAACATAAGGGTTTTATGATCTACATAAGAAATTTTTATTGAGCAAAAAGCCATAACATCCCTTAAAAATGATGTTGTCTATAAAATTTACATCAGTAATTAATTAAAGAATGGTCAACTCACTTTTATACGTTAACCATGATACAATTGGTCGCATAAATGTTTACAGAAGTATTTGTCATTTTTTTTTGTATATATTTGTCAATTTTCTGTCACTTAATTGTGACACACAAACACATTTGTAAAAAATTTCCATCACATGAATAATTAATTTATCAAATCAAACACACATTTTTTATCAGTTTCACTATATTTAATTAATTTTTGCAATAAAAAACCACAAAATAACAAAATTATTAAAAAATTTCAGCTTAATTACTCAAAAAAAATAAAATTAACTGACGTTTGTATCGATTTGACATTCGAATTTGAAGTTCTCAGCGATTTCTCGCATGAAAGTAAAACATTGCTAGGTTAAACATAAATTTTTTTTAACAACTTAGAATAAACTAAGTAAAAAACAAGGACTATGTTCGACCTAGCTATGAATCAAATTTATGATCCGTATGAGCAAATGGGCCTAAGTAATGCTTAGGTCCTTGCCAAACCCGTCTAAACCAACATGGAAACCATCAAATGGGGTAGGAACATCGCACAATAAACCTGCATTTTCATATAAAAAAAGGAGAACTCAGTTGCGAACCTAATATCCTTTAACATCTTCTTAATCTAAACACTTCAATTCAATCGATGTAAAACTTATCTTCTTTACTGTTAAGTTTGCGTAAATAAATAAATATAAAACTTTTGAGTTTAAAAAAGTTTCTCTTTTGAGTTTCATTTCGAAGTTTCCATTCAAAAATTGAAAACACCTAATTTAGAGATCTGTTCCTCAAGATTTTTTTCTTAAGCTGAAAATTAATCAACGTTTCCATGACCTTGGTAAAAAGGGACGGAAGCGCAATCGGTCAGTAGCAATGCCTACCGTAAATATTTGTATGGATCCGCCCCTGTATATTTTGAAACTATACTACAACAATCTATCTGGATTCAAACTAATACAATTGAGAGCTGACAGGAGATTTTTGATTGAAATAAAATTGAAATTGAATTGCGGAAACCGATTTTTATTAATATTGAAGTTAGTGCCAGATATTGGAATGACAAAAAAGATCGTCTGCTAACATGTATCGGCGTTTTACAGAGAAAAAGTGCATCTAAAGTAACTTTTTTCTGAAAATTGATTAATTGAGGGTGACCATTGATAAAAAAAAATATGTACTATCATTGAATAATTATATATAGAAGTGACACCGGAAAAAACGTCCGCTTTGTTTGAGGGGTGGAGCCACAATCGTTTGAGGAGTGGCGCCACAATCGTTTTAGGATTGTGTATTCGATGGCCGAAAAATCCCCGAAAAGGACTTTTGGTTACTAAGTAACCACATGTAAAATATTATTTATATTTGGTGTATTTGTATTAGTTTTGTTTTGTGCTAGTAGTGTATTTGTTTATTTTTGTTTCTGAAATATTGAAATTGAATTTATTTTAAATTTTTGTAATATTTTGAATTGAATATTTATTTTTGAATGTTTGATTCTTATTTATATTTGAAAGGATTTTGTTTTTTGTTTTTATTAACGACAAGAAGATTTTCTTCAGTTATAGAAGTGTTTATTTAATTTTTATTAGGGTGCTTTTTGTAATCACATCTAGGCCAAAGTTGTAGTTCACATTATTTGAATGTTTTCCACATGCACTGTGGCATATATTTACTATTTTCTTGAACCGCATAATGCAAGAGTAGGTTAGGATCAAGTTCATACAATATGGCCATATTTCACATTATTTTAAAGTATTTTAATACATATTTCAAAGTATTTTAATACAATACGAAACAACCTCGTTTATTTGCTTAAACTGATTTATGTTTGCGAACAAGAACTTTGGATATACGGCTTTGTTCAAATTTGCAACTTTAAATGAAAATTTAAAGTTTTTATGAAATGTTAAATTTTGAAAGAAAATAGTCTTTCCGTACCATTTTTGGATACTTTTCTTTATTTTTAATTAAAACATTTTTTTTATCTAAAATTTAAACGATATTTATTAATAAAATGTTCAAATAAACTCAAAAGGTAAAAAGGCCCATTTTGATCGCAATTGAAAGAAAATGTGGATTTTGGATAGTTCCAATGATTTTTCTATTTCACCATTTGAAATAAAATATTTGGGTCTAAGATCCTAAAACTAGAAGAATGTAGTTTTTACATGCTTTTTATTTTGTCATGATACTATATTGTCAAGCTATGCATTCATACAAAAAAAAAGTTACATTTTTCCACTAGAGGTGGTAGTCTGCTAATAGTAGATTTTTTGTTTAATCTAGTTCTATCATCTACCTACTCATGCTCTTCTTCCCGAGTGGATACATTTTGTATTGAATTCGTTGAAAGTGCGTTCCATTGAAAATCGCTAGTAAACTACTAGTAGTACTTTGCCACCTCCCAAAGGAACAGGGCTTATAATAGAGAATGCAAAAAAGTGGGTCACGGAATTTCCGTTTGTCTGTCTGTCTACAGCTAAACGGATCTACATATTAACATCAAACTTGGTATGAAGCATTTTTTGGAGAATTTTCAGAGGGGTTTTTAGAACTAATTTTTTTAACCAAAAATAACGATACCTGTCATAAATCAATTTCGGAAATGTTTTTTCTAAAAATCTATCTTAGTATAAGAAATCAAATCGAATAGGTACTTGTTTTGGAGCTAACACGAATTTTGCTTTGTTCCTTTAACTTTTTGGGCTAGTGTATAAAAACAACTCAGGTTAAAAACTAACGCTCAGTTAAATTTTATGGTTATGAAACTCAACTATTAAATTTAGCCAAGCGTTAGTCTTTAACCTGAATATTAAATTGTTTATTGGTTGAGTGAAATATGTATAATTCAGTTAAATATTTAAGTGAGCCTTTAATTTGATTATTGGTAAGGCTAGTAGAAAATAAGATTTACTAATGATAAGTTTTAGTGAATAATAGTAATAATAGCCTAATATTAAGTGAATGTATAAGCGTGGTCGAATGTTCGGTATTCGACCGAATCATTATTCGCAGCGGGCCCTACCAAAAATCAAATTTAAAGCTACTTTAATATTTACCGGAATTCTACATTGAGTTTCCCAACTATAAACTTTAACCAAGCGTTAGCCTTTAACCTGACTATTAAGGCCGTGTGTGAATTGCGTTAAATAATTAAATTCGTGTTAAATTTTTGACACTATTAAGGTGAACAAAAAAATTTCCAAAAAAAAAATTTATTGTTTAAAATTTTTTTTGCCTTTTTTCTGCCAATAAAAAAAAAAAAAAACAAAACCATCTGCAAAAAAAATTTAACTCAAATTTAACCAGGTCCCAGAGCCCAATAAATTTTTAACAGCTGAAAATTTTTTTATTCACCTCAATAGTGTCAAAAATTCAACACGAATTTAACTATTTAACGCAATTCACACACGGCCTAAATTGTTTTTTGGTGTGGTGAAATATGTAGAATTCCGGTAAATATTAAAGTCAGCTTTAAATTTGATTATTGGTAGGGCCCAGCATCTCTAGTTTGAACCGTTTAAAAAATTTCAATTTCCCCTCCTTTGAATCAAAAATAAAAAAAAGTTTGAGCCAAATCGACTTATTGGTTTGAGCTCTTACCTGATGTACAATATTACGTTGAGTGTTTTTAACGCTTTTCTATTTTTCTTTAAGGGCTATTAGCTGAAACGAACCTTAAATAATTTATGTTGAACATAAACGTTTAGGCTCTACTTTTACTTCGGCGTAAACTGACACATAAGGATTTATGTTGTAATTAAATGCTTAAGTTTCGATTCAGCAAAAATAGGCTCTAATTGTTACGCATTTCATAATATTGCAAAACAAAATATAATATAAAAAAAATAGCAATCTCTGTGGGGATACGAACTCAGAAATCAAAATTAAAGAGCAATCACCTTGTCACCTACGCTAATAGGACTATTGAAATGAGGGTAACTTTCATGCCCTATAAGCTATAACGTGCCTAGGATATAAAACAATAATATTTAATTTTGTTCAAATTCTCGTCGTTAATAAAAAATTTCTTGTTTTTAGTTTCGAGTTACTATGGATACATTTATAATGTCAACTAACTTTTCTATATTTTTGTTTGATATTTGTGTAATTTTGAATGTATGAGTAAAATTTCCTTATTTTCTTTTTTCATTTATAGGATGTCGATGTTTCGATACGATTTATTTTTGTTTGATATTTGTTTTATGTTTTATGTGTGAGTAAAATTTCCTTATTTTTTTTTTCTATTATAGGATGACGACGTGTCGATACAATTTATTTTTATTTGATATTTGTTTCCTTATGTTTGTGTTAGAGAAATTTCCTTTTTTAAAAACAAATTTTTGGAAACATAATTTTCTAGGACAAGCTCCATTCTCTCTGGGGATTTTTTAGTACATCTGATTGCCGAAAAAAATAAAATTGTGTGGCGCTAGAAACTATCAGTGTCACTTCTATATATAATTATTCAATGGTACTATCGCATATAAAGATCCTAATTTGCAAATTAAAAAAAATTGTTTTTAAAACGGTTAAACGGTATTTTTTCAAACGTTTATTAAAATGTTTCAAAAAGCTTTTGAAATTATTGCATAAATGTTGAAAATTGAAGTAAAACCAATTTTTGGAAGTTGGTCTTATTTCACTTGGACTAATTTCATGGCACCCATTGAACATTTAATGGAGAAACTTTCGAAAATTAACGAGTGTTCCAGTTTTGAATACTTGTTAAAGTAATTTTCTAAGATTTACTCGAAATTAAAAGATATTTGCTTACTTTTATTTATTTGGAGAGATTGCGAAGAAATTTAGGAGATGAGAGTTCAGCCGCATTATGAATTTTGGCTTTCCTAATTGGTAACAAATTTTTAATCAATGGGCCAAAAGTCCACAGGAGTTTTGTGTGAACTTTTGACCCACATGGGTGGGTTGTTAGTCTATAATTGATTAGTGGAGCTATATCCCACACCAGTGAGCCAATATTCCATTATGGACTTTTGGCCTGTGGACTTTTAACCCTGTGCCTGTAAATGAACGTTTGTTAATTTTTTGTACTGTGTGAAGACTTATTGTTTGATGAAAAACAAATAAATTTTAAGATAAATTTATTCTTTTCTTCGTTTTTTTTCGACTTGTTTCTTAGCGGTCTATAATTGATAAGGTCTTAAAATATAATTTTCTTAGGAGCATTCATGTTCCTATGTCTACCCATTGCAGAAAAAATGCCGACAATCAACGAAATGACATGAATACCCCTATTTACATTTAAAATTTTTATAGAGCATTGTTTGCAGCATTTTTTTTTTCTTCTAGGGTCCAAAGTAAAAGTCATCAATAAAATTTTGTTCAATATATCATTTGTCTAAAACAAATTTTTCTTAACATGAATCAGGTTACAATTTATTATAAGCAGCTAAATATAAATGAATTGTGTTTCTTTATTGAGCCGGTATATTAACAACACCATAAAACAATGGTAATTTTGTTGGATCATGTCGCATAAGTATAAGAAAAGGTGAATCACATCGAAAAGCTACATCTGTCCCAGATCTCCTCAGATAAACCAAAGTAGCTGCTGCGGCTTCTGTTCCCTGTTCGTTAACATTAAAATCGACTTTATGAAGAATTTCATCAACAAACAGTTGTGGTTTCTTTAAATCTGCTGTCGAACGCATTTGATCTAATCTCTGTAAACTCTGAGCTGAAGCTGGAATAGTTTCACGACGATTTCGCATAAGTTTCTTACCAGGATTTGTCTTGGTAATGCGTTTATTGAGTATCAAATGTTTCAGACGCAATGGAGTATTGCCTCGTGTAAATTCACTTTCAACTTTATAAGTTACAGCACGTTTACCACGTTTACAACGATGAATTGGATCCATCGGTGTTCCAACCATTAAATCACCCTGTTGAGTCCATTGCATTCTATCCACTTGTGCTAGTCGATCTGTTCGATTGTCCATTTTACCACCAAAACGTGTAAATATTAAAGGAGGCTCATTGTATCGATCCATAGGTCCATTTGAGTTGCCAATTATAGGTGAATTTCTTTGACGATTTGGTGTAACAGATGGCGCTGCCATAGCTTCGGCAACATTCAATAACATCTCTTGCTGTTGCAGCACTGGTACTGGAAATCTTGCCAAGGATGAAGAAGATGATGATGAAGCTGCTGCAATTTTATCTTTGGTGTTTTCTTCAGGATCAGCAATCAAAGAGAAATCTGCTATGCCATTTTTGAAGATGTCCTCAATGCCCATTCGGGATAGGGGAGACTTCAAATGCATTGTATTGGCAACATGAAATTTGGGAAAAGCTAAAACTGCAGTTTTGTGTTCCATTTTCGAGATCATCTCGTTGATTCTTTCTCCAGTGAGTGTCTTTTGTAATTGCTGGAGATTTAATCGTGTTGAGTCATTTGGTTGGATGATGTAAAGTGTTGATTGGTTTCCTTTGTATGGCAAACCAATGATTCGACAATCTAAAAGAACAAAAGAACTTATCAATTTCAAAGGAATTAACTAGGAATTAATGCAATTTACTGTATTCTTCAGAGTTGTAGAAGGGTAGTACACCACCAAGACTCATCATCAATATCTTCACAGGTTCACTCTCTGGTCCATCGGGAAAGAAATTGGTCCTAGAAAGGTTTAAGAGAAAAACAATTAGACCATATTCTGAGACCCTGTTAGGAAATAATCCTACTTACTTTGAAGTTCCTGATCCTAAAAATGGTTGCTCCCAGAAACCCTTGAAGTAAAGTGTACTTGCCAATATCATATTCGTATCTCTGCTCAATACATTATCAATAATGGCTGGAATTTTGCCCATTGTATTCTGACTGACCCAACTATTGATGTAGTCTTTGGAATCTTGTTGATTGGTTCTGAAATCCAATGGAGTAACTTCACTCCTGTAAACAGATTGTGCAGCATAGACATAATCTGGTTTCAGACTATAACCATTCTGAAGAAATAATCCATTGGATACACGAACTGTATGTTCATTTGGTGTTTTAGCTCCACCTTTTCCATAATTATTAGGATTATATGGTGTCGATCGCCATTCGGATTCCATGCGTGGTCGTTTGGTTTTGAATGTATTTGACATAACATCTTCCAGCAACCAACCGAATTCTTCGTGAATCTTCGCTGAAGTTGGACGATTTTGTCCATTTAACGAAGTAAATAGTTTGTTTAGTTGATTGTAGGTATTGGCATAGGAACCCATTTGGAGAATGGATAACGATGACATAATACTTAATGGTGAAAATATTTGAGTATTTGGATATTCATTTATATCAAGTGCAACGCCAAGATTATGAGCGAAATTCATAACACTTTGAGCAACGCGCTCGGATATTATTGGATCGTAACGGATGTCACGTGGTATTTCGGGGATTTTTATTTCTTCGGGAATAACTCTAAAAAAGAAGAAATTAAAATCAGTTTTTTGGAATTTGTTTTGTTTTGTATTAAAATAGACTTACTCATCTGCTGCCGAGATGGAAAGAACTATGACTCCGAGAAGACATCCAATAAATAGTTGTTTTATCCACATTGTAGGTAATAAACTGAAAGAAGTAAAAATTTTAAGAAATTATCAATATTTTCATTAAAAAAAATCAGAAATTTTAAGTCAAATTTAGTCCAGTTAACGGAGATGGTAACCCTATGGGTTATTGTTTTAAGTGAAAGTTGGTAGCAACGTTCTTAAGGCATTGGAGGGAGAGAGAGAGGAGGAAAGGTTCAAATTTTTGGTATTTTGTTAATAGTTTTCTAAATATTTACGAAATACTAAAAATGTGAACCTTTAAGGCCCAATTTATTGACTCTCCATTAAACTTAAATTTTAAAATTAAAAGCCAATTTCGTTTAATTCAGACTCTTTTAAGGATGTTTTTGAAGTTTGGCATCATTAACTAATTGAGCATTAAATTTAAAAGCCGTTTTAGTTAAAACACCAAATTCGACCTTTTAAGAGGGATTTTTAGAGTAAATGGAGGTTTTAAAAAGAATTTCTTTTTATTCACTCTCCATTAGTGTCAAATGTCATTTCATTTATTGTTTAATTATTATTTTATTTGAAAAATGTCAAATGAGCTAAAGAAATAAAAAAAAAACATCACAATTATGAATAAAAGTCCAGACTAGAATTTTTTTTGAAGGTATACAATACACATATGCATTTGTACCATAAATAAGTAATACATTATATAAAATGACTGCGGCTCGCCAGAAATTCTATCATTGTTATCTATGGGTAGAGACAACACTTCATTTAAGATTTTTAATAGACACAAAAGTCAAAGAAATTAATGCATTTCTTGTCTACTTCGCACAGATAGTACTAGATCTACTAGATTATATTCTCCACTTCAAAACTAATCAGGTGCTGCATAATATAAGCATCTCAAAACATTGCAATTGACGCCATGAGAAGAAGAGATCTAAAGCTTACTTCTAAACTAATGACGCTCGATGAATGCCGATAACACCTAAATTTAAGTTGTTATTTGACACCGCTGGAAAAAATTAAAAATTTCACTTAACTCCTTCTTCTTCTCATAGCTTCAATTGTAGGTTCTCAAGCATTTTCGCCTGGCGTTTTCAGCTGCAAAATACTTACTGGCCATAGTTTTTATGGTTTTTCTTCAAATTCAAATCTATTTGATTTGACAAAATTGTAGCTTATGACAGATTATTTTTCAAAAAAAATAAAAAATCCCTAGGATATTTTTAACAGAGTTTTAAATTTAAAGTTTCCATTAAAAGTAAGGACTTTAACTAAAGAAGAGTGAATTAAATGAATTTTTAATGATGTATACTTAAAGGCGTCAATAATTTAACAAGGCCGTTAACTAAAGCGATAAATATCAAAATTTAATGGAGGCTCAATAAATTGGCCCTAAGTGGGTTACGAAAAAATTCCTTTGCTGTTTTTACTTGTGATATACATTTACATAGGTAGGTACTATTGGGAAAGTTTAGAATTCGTAAAAAAAAAATCGAACTCGAGATAACAAATTGTTAGACATGACATTACGATGATAGGGAATGCCAAAAAAGTGGTAGTTAACAGTTTTGGGATGATTCGCTAGAGGAGAAATCGAATTTTTCATTTTTTTTAGGACCGAAACTAACGGTAGGTACCTATCATATAACGGAATTATAAAGTTACTTTTTTTTTTCAAAAATAGATCTAACGATTGTAGTATAGTCTAGTATTACACATTAGTAAGCAAATTTTGAAATAAATGTTGTATCGTAAAAATATTTGTACCGTAAAAATATTTGTTGTACTGTTATTAAGGGTAACTGTCATAGAACACTGTTATTGATTTAAGAATTTCTCGTAAACGACATAGTCGATTAGAAACAATTTTTTTGTAAAGAAAAGGTAAAGTAATTGTTTACAAAACTTTCAAAAATAAATTTTTGGATTTTTAAAAAAATATTTCAATTTTTTTTTTTTCAAAAGTCAATTTTTAGAAAATGGGTTGGTGAAGTGAATGGAAATAGCGTTTTATGTGTTAAATAATATTTTCTTATTTTTTTTTTCAATCTCTCCATTTCCGAAGCCAATACAAAAAACTAATTAAATTTTTTGATTCGTTTTCACTGTTGGTTTATTTAATTTTAAGCAAGTAATTAGAAAATTTAAAGAATATCCGTAGATATAAATGTCAATTTGAATAAAAAAATAGGATTTTTGAAGAAGTAAACTAAAGCCTGTTTGGAAAAGAAACTATTATCTTTTTTTTCGAAAATCATTTCTTATTTTATTCAAAGTAAGTTAAAATTCGAAACTTTTTCAAAATCTTACCTGACCTTATGTTCATCGAACAGGATGGATTTTTTAAAGAAAGGAATGCCCTTAAGTCTGCAAACAAAAATGGTTGCGATGAATCTTTACAAGGAAATATTGAAAAATGAAAACCTTTGTGAAGATTTGACACCTATAATAATAGTATACGCAAGAATACGAACTGTTTAGCTGACTGGATTGTCAGAAGAAACCATTTATAGATATAACGGGAACGGTGCGGTCTCCTAAGAAAAAAAGTCATCATCGTCGCTGGGTGACCGACACAGAAAATTTTGATTTTGAGGCAATTAAAAGGATAATTTACACGTTTCACATTTTTGATAAGCAAGTTGTGACATTAGCAAGTTTAAGAAGCAAAATTTATAATGAACCGGGACTCACAATTAGCAAAACATCTCTTTGGAGAGTATATTAAAAAATAAAGGATTTAGGTTTTTAAAGACAAAAAATAACAGGAGCATCCTTTGTGAAAGAGAGGATATCAAAATTTAAAGAATGAACTACATTCGGAAAATAAGAGAGTTGAGGGAAGAAGGATATGGAGTTATCTATATTGACGAAACATACGTTCACAGTTCGCACTCAAGACCAAGTTCGTGGACTAATGAAAGTGGACAAGGACTAAAAAACCCAATTGAAAAAGGACCTCGTTTAATAATCGCTCATGCTGGTGGAGAAAAAGGGTTTGCTTAAGATGCTTTACTTATCTTTAAAACTGGGTCTATTTCAGGTGATAAGGCCATTAGCAGTGAAAATAATTATTTACCGTTTAAAAGTACTTGGGATAACTTTACCCAAGGTATTGTCATTAGACCGGTTGACGATTCATCAGAAATATAAATTGATGACAGCAATTTAAGTTCCGATGATCATTAAAAATTTAAAACCATTGTCACATCTTTTTATTTGTATAACCGAGCAGTAAATATCTCATTATTATTTTTCTATTATTTTGGAGCCATCACCATAGAAATCATTAATTAACAGAATCAGAATTTTCGTTTGTTTATTGTTTTCTCTAGCATTGCATTACTTCAAACAAGTATGATTTGTTGTTATTTTTGAGTTGATTTGTCCTAATAAGCCAATAAAATCGAGTTTCTTGTTTTTTTTTTTGTTCTCAATTTTATTGGAAGGGAGAAAATAAACTCAGAGTCAGGACTTTTGATTTGAAACGAGCTATATAATAATTTTCAAATTCTTTTTCATAAGTACCTACAAGAAATCAATTTTAATTAAAATAAAATATATTTAATTTTTGATTGGTCAGTAAAATATACATATGTAGGTATTTAACAGTTTTGAGATCAACTCGGCGATACCCTCGACATCTAAACATTTATTAAAAGCAAAGGAAAAAGAAGAAGAACAAAAATTTGACTTAGTGCCTTATGATAACAGTTTTTTAACTCTTCTACTCAGGAATTTTGAGTCATTTTTTGTACCAATTTCGACTGGCCACAGAAGTTTTTGGAACAAATAACTGAGAATGCAAATGCATGCAATTTTTTAACATTCAACCTTGAGTGTTTAATTTTCAAAAAAAATGTAAACAAAATAAAAACCTTTAATTTATATTTAATTTGTCTACAACAAAAAAAAATCGACCAGTTTGTCATTATCATAACCTTGAAAATTAATACAAAAAAAAAACTTACTTTTATCGATTTTCATATAAAAAAATATGAAAATACGTTCAGAATGTTGCATAAAAATAAAACAAATCACTGAACTGAGTTTTTTTTTTTTTTGCATATTTGATGATGAATCTAGGAAGTATTTCACCCGTGCGTCGTCGTCGTCGGCCACCCAACGCTAGTGTTGTCCATTGTTCATATAATAAAGTTATCGGATATTATCTGACCAAGGTTTTCAATTGTTCCCGGGTTGAATTTCCTATGATGTGTTGGATATTCAAACAACAGCCAGTGCATAAGGAATGTTTAAACACGCACACTTGTAAGCTTTTTACAGTCATTGTCACAATTATTCGGATTGTTCATTGGAAATCAAATATTATAAATTTCTGTTAATTTTACTTACCAAAGAAAGCTGAAACTAAACCGGTCACTGTGGTGTATACGTAACTTTTTTTTTTTTTTGTTGACAAAGCTTCTTCTCTTGCTGATCAAATAACAAAACTAGCCGATTACTTCATATTTTCTGAAGCTTATGAAAATAAATAAATTGTCATTTTTGAAAAATTATTCTGGGTAGCTAAAATCTTCTACAAAACGACTTCGATTTGACAGTGAAATATAGTAAAGAGTACCTATATTTTAAAAAATCCGCCAAAATTTTCCAAAACATTCCGAATACTTACAACTAGACTGTACCTACCTTATTCTAAATGAATTCAACACGCATAACAAATGTCAAGGAAATTATGATTCAACCCAAGTGAATGAATATATACTAACGTATGTGAGGTGTAGACAAATATTTATTTAACGGACCTGACAGGATAACTATATACCTTATATAGGATACAAAATATTTATAATGATTATATAGTAGCGGCATGCAGTCGGTTGTGGGAAGTTGAAATGTTCAAGTGATATTTACATTACATTGTGTTGAAATAGACAATAGTTAGTACCAACCTATTGGGTTTTGTGAAAGTGTGTAAATGAAGCATTATTTGTTGTATATTTAACTTTAGGATTGCGGGTTTAGTGAATAGATATGTGGAATATCAATACAATTCTTGGGTTTTAGATATACAAGTTGATATAAATATGTTATTAGGTATGATTGTGACTTTACAATTAACACGAAGTTATAATCTAGATCTCGATATTATTTTATGTTCACCGATTTATCTAAATCTAGAAAAAAAAAAAATTAATTAAATCATTCGAACTAAAGTTGGAACAATTTTTGTTGCATTGTATTTTGTTGGTTTGGAGTAGGTACACAATACATGTATTTGATCTAGATAACTTTATATAAAGTTTGGTTTAAAAATTTATGCCAATTTTTTTTTTTTTTTCAAAAGTTTTGATAGCAGGCATAAACCTGAAAATATGCTTTTTGAATTATTAAACATTAAAATTTGTACGTCTTGCATTTCGAATCGAAAAGTTCCGAATGTAGTTCTAAAAATAACCAAACAAAAACGGTATGAGATTCGTTTAAGTTTAGCGTTAAGCCTTAAAGCCTAGAACGCTGCTGATGTGAAACGAAATTTTTCGTCGGTCTCCATGAGGACAACGAAATGCTTGCGAAATCTGGACCGAAAAATACTCAAAAATTGCAAAACATAAATGAAAAAAAAGCAAACACGCATCGCAGAAAGACATGCAATTACAAAATGAACAACAAAAACAAACAAAAAAACTCAAAATGTCATTTTTCCACACACAATGAATGTCCCCGGCAATTGTTTGTGTGCGAAAAAGAAGTTTAGACTTTCAATTTCGTTGTGCCGAACAGCGTACTACAGAACGAAAAGTTGAACGAAATTTTTGGTTTACCATTTTGTTGTTTCATTTTTGTATGGGATTTTTCGTTTCTTATCAGCAGCGTACCAGCGTTACCACTTGCAGAAAAAAATCGAAGTAGATTTGAAGAAAAAATGGAAGTAGATTGAAAAAAATCGAAGTAGATTGCAAAATATCCTTTTCTTCATCAAAAATCTATATTAAAACAAAAAAATTCTGTAATTAAATTAGTAAAAACAACTAAAACCAAAAGATTGTATTCCTTCAAACTACATAATTTCGTCATAAATGTATTTTTATACATTTTTTATAACAATTTTTAGTCAAATATTTGGTTTTCTGAAAAAAAGAAGTAGATTTGGCTTATATTTTTATAACTTGAAGTAGATTGAAACAGAGATTTTTAAATGAAGTAGATTTCGATATTTTTGTGATGGTGCGAAGTAGGAAGTAGATTTTAATTTTTTTTTGAAAAAAAGAAGTAGATCTACTTCAATTGAAGTAAAGTGGTACCACTGCAGCGTACTAGGCTTTAATTTTAAACCAATTGAGGCTATCCTCTCCTAAAAATAAAATGTACTGTACGAGTACTTCGATTGAATAATTTGCCTTAAAACAACTGTTCATTGTTTTCGCTAGCCCAGAAAGTTAAAATAAAAATCGTTTTTACTTAATAACAGTTTTAACTTTTGAATTAAAAGTCTTCCTAACCTCAGGCAAACGAATCGCAAAGTTTTGTAAAAAAAAAATTGAATTAAAAATATAATTTTTTTTAAATTTTGTTTTAAAATTGTATGGGAATTTAAAATACCTCTATTAAAATAGTAAAGACAAAAAAAAATAATTTTGGCGGTATTTTGGAATTCGTCCGTTTTCAGGTATTAATCAGCGGTTTACAATATAAAAACATTCAGTTGTATTTATTAGATTAAGCCCTGCTTTTTCAATCGTCAGATAGACTATCAGAAGAATAAATGTCACTATAAAAAAAAACTTTTATTCCTACGAATAAGCTCTAACTTAGGTTTATCTAACTATTCAAAAAATTAGCCCTAAGTGATATTTAATAATAATATTAAAATTGCCTTAGATAAGGTTGCTTACATTGCTTCTATAATTGGCTGGCCATTGATGATTAACAAATCGATAGTTGTTTCAAAAAATGCAACAGAACTAGCAAATTTCGTATGTACAAAATACTGTTATATTCTGTAAGCAAACAAAATTCACCAAATTTTATCAGACGAATGTATTGAACTGGAACATTGCAAAAAACTTAAAAGATTTGAGAAATGATATCCTTCTTTGACATTTTGCCGATGACGAATTTTATCAACAGAATTGACCTCCACACAGCAAGGCCACAGAAAGCTTCCCTATTTAAAACATATTTTATTCACTTCATCATATAAAAAAATAGAAGATATGGCTGCTTCTTTTATTTGCTGATGGTAAGCAGTGTCTTGCCCTTAAGATATTATTTTTGTGTACCTACTAGATTCAATTTCTTTTAAAAAGCTTTGAATATAATACTTATACGGATTTTGTTTCCAAACAAAACACTACAGCTCAACTAATATTATCGAACGAATCAAAATAATCCTAATCCAGCATAGCGTTCGCTAAAATATGACCACATCCCCAAAATATGGTAAAATAGTTTGTTTGAATACCAAAAATTTTGTTTACTTTTAATTTTCGTTCATGTTCTAAAACTTCAACATTTTGAAAATAATCTTACTCAAGAGATTTCAGTATCACATAACAAATTCTTTTTTAAGTTCTGAGTTCTTGGGGGGGGTCATGACCCCGTGACCCCCCCCTTGTATACGCCGTTGGTTCAGAGACACTTTTCATAGTAAATTATTAAATTTTTTCAAGTTAAGGTGGTTAAAAAATAAGATTGAGGATTTTATTTTATTTTACTAATCACGGTGCATTTGGTGTATGAACCAAGTTAGTCCAAGCTTTGTGCTTATAAAATAAAGTAGAGGTAAAGTCTTTCGAAAATATGCATCTTGTGTGATTTTTTTTTTTCAAAATCGTATGTGCCCAGGGTCGATAATTTGTGAAACCAAAAAATAATCATAGTAGAATGAAACCCATTGGAAAAGGAGGTGAATATGATAAAAATGAAAAGAAAAATAAATTACGGGCGAGCCGAGTCCGGGAAGTGGGTGGGTTCAGTTTTTAATGGAAAAAAATGGTAGGTATATCTCGAACTCCGGCAAAACTTCAAGTCCTATGGAAAAAAGTTGTACGGCAAAGTTGTAGGTAATAAAAAGATCTACAACTTTTGTTTAGACAATTTTTTCACATAACCTCAAAATTTAGGTGAAAAATTAAAAAAAGAGTTTTTGGTTTTTTATTTTTATCTTTTTCAAAAAAAAAGTTTTTTTCTACGAGATTTGATTTAAAATATTTATTTTTTCACTTATTCTAACTAAGTATCAAAAAAACACCCTAATTTTCAATCGAAAATTCACGTGTCAAAATTTATTGCAGGTTGTTTTTTTAGAAAACTGCCCCTCCCGCCTAAACGGGGAGAGATAGACCCCCCCCCCCCTTCAAATTGTAAAAAAATACTTGTATTGAACCTCTCTACAAAATACCGTTATCAAATCTCGGCGCCACAGCTATCGTACTCTCCCCTCACCCTGTTTTTGCCTATTTTTTTTTTTTTGATTTTTCGTTTTAGTGAAGGAACGGTAACTTGGAAAAAACCTTATATGAGACAAACATAGATTATTAATAGTTCTTCAAATTTTACAACAACAATTTTTTTAAAAAAGTTTTTTAAGTCCTGTATATCAGAAACTATTTTCCATGTAAAGTGTGTTTTCGTGTGTTTTCTAAGTAAATTAAACTTTACTATAAAAATCAAGTAATTCTAACTGATTAAAAATATTGAATCACATTTTTTCAATTCTATTCAATTGAATCATTTGAAATTTTATAATTGCATTGACTCTGACATAAAATTGCTTTTATTGTTTTTTCTTTCTACTGTGTGTTTTTCCTTGTATCAAGTTTTAAATATCCATAAATAAAATGCGACTTTATGACCTATTTTGTACATGAATTGGTACAAAAAATAACATCTGAATTTTGTGTTCGTTGCATCTCACTGCCACTCAATCATTCAAATATTTTCAATTACTTAAAAACGATAAAACTTTCATTCAGGTGTCAATTAATTATTTATATTCATTATATTCTTTTTGTATAAATGATGTTGTGTCGCGTCGGCCAATCAAGCATAGAGACAGAACAGAGACAGATAAAAAAAAAACACGTTTTTCAGGTCATATCGGTGTTTTGTTCTACAAGTTATTGTTCACATTTCAATATAATAACACTTCTACCCACACTTTATAGAATACTTTATTTATTAATCTTTTTCAGAGTAGAATATACAAAATAATTTTTATTAAAATGTGTCTGAATTAATTTATGTCTTAAATAATTTAATTTATTTTAAAATTATCTTGTTGATAAGGTTTTTACCACAAGAACAAAAATATAATTTTCTATAAGTTTTTGATGTGCTGAACTCGAAGCTGAAGCCAGAAAATTTGTATTGGCCTCCGTTTTTGAAATATTACCGTTATAAAATGCAAAAAAAAGGTTTTTTTTTTTATAGCGGTTATATTTCAAGAGGCTAATAAAATTTTTCTGTTTGCGGATTCGAGTTCAGCAACCCAAAAACCGCTGGAAAAGTATATTTTGGTTCTTGTGGCAAAAATTTTATAACCAGTGACTTAAACTTTAGATTGAATTTAGTTTCTTTTTGGCTTACACTGGATTACAGCCAAAATGGACACTCAATCCCACTATTTTTTTCTTACGTACTTTGACCTCAGGAACTCGGAAATCACTTTAAAAAAAAAACGATGGATACGTTTTCGAGATATGATTTTTCAAAGTTTTTTGTCGTTTTTTTTTCCAGCATACTTAGTATTCGAGCTATATTTTGACATTTTGAGTAATAAAAACAACTAATCTGAACAGAAAAACCGATTCCTGAAACTGATCATATAAGCAACAAACACTGGAATAACTTTTTTAGGTCACTCCAAAAGTTTAAGTTCATTGTACAGAAAACACGAATTTTTAAAGGAAATTTTTGCAAAAAAAAAAAAAAAATTTCTTACTGACACATTCTGGCAAAGATAACAAGATAATTTTTTTCAAAATCTATGAATAAGTTATAAAGATATATGATAATTTTTGTAACGATCAATATTTTCGACTTTTTTTTGTTATTTTTTGTGCTTTCGTCTATAACTTGAAAAGGAAGCCGAATATGAAAATTTTTATTAAGTAATTTTTTGTAGATAATTAAATTTCCTATCGATATGTATGTAAATTAAAATTAAAATATTGTAAAAAACTAATGAAAAACTATTCGAAAAAGAGAAAAACATGACATTTTTGGTGTTTTTACTAAATAGTCTATTTTTATCCTTTAAGCATTTATAGATATTGAACGAAAAAAAGAAAATATTTTATCTTTCAACATAATGGTCACAAAAATTGAATACGGCTAAAATTGAATAAAATATGGACTTCCAAAATCTACTATTTTTGGTCTCTTTGAGCCGTTTTTCTCGGAAGCTCGGAAACAGCCAAAATTACGGTTTTAAGGATTTTATAAAGGTAATATCTCAAAAACGGAGGCCAATCAAATGTTTTTCTGACTTCAGATTCGAGTTCAGCACATGAAAAACCTTTAAAAAAGTTCAATTTTGTTGACCAGTGTTATTTAAGTGGATTTTTAAAATCGATTTTAAACTAATAGACAATCGATCAGATTTCAATTCAATTCAATTGAATGATTAACAGGAGCAAGAAAAACAGCTCCACATGGACTTATGACCCACTTAAATGGGAAAATTTCCCTATAACGTAATGTGTGAGTTTTTTTTTAAAGTTTCTAAGATTGTGGGCTTATGTCCCACCTATTTAAACAACAATACGGACTTTTGTTTCACTTGATTGGAAACAAGTTTGTAATGAAATTGTGGAGTAATGTTCCTTCTAAAATAAACTTTTCACGTATGCAACTGCGTTACCGACCCAAATCCAATAGTAAGCCTATAAACTGGTGATTGCATGTGAGCAGTTTGTTGCGATAGCTTCTAAGATTGTGGACTTATGTCTCATCTGCTTAAAAAAATATGGACTTCTGTCCCACTTGGATGGGAAAGGGTTCGTTATGAAATTGTGGAGTTATGCATACCACTGAAGTCGGTCATGAGCTAATTGTGGACTTATGTCCCATGGCCTGGTTTACAAACTAACCTTACAACTTATTTTAAATACTTTAAACACAATGTTTGCATACATTTTTAAAGGCCTGTTAAAATAAAACTATTGACAAAAAAAAAGGGTTCTTCAGATTATGATTAAAAAACACAATTTATTATCTTTTGTTTTAAAGAAAAGTTACAATATCCTTTTACTCAACATTTATATTTAAATTTTAACTTTAAAGGATGCCAGTTATATTGTCGTCTAGCCACTCGCAACTCAAGCATCCGTGCTTATGAATTTTTTTTGTTTAAATAAAAGACAGGAAGTTACTTTACCTACTCTGTTTTTCTTTTTTTTTAAGTAAAATTTTTTGTTTGTATTTTTATTTTTTGTACTTGTTGTGTCTGTCCCAAGCCATTCAGAGATTTAACCCTTGATAACCCAAGTGAGAGTAAACAATAAAACAATTGTATATTGTTCCATAGTTTGACTTAATGCCATTGTCTGGCACAACTTACCACACTTCAACCATTATATAGCTACAGAGTGCGCTATCGTCATGCAATATACTGCAGCAGACTATAGATGATAGTACCTTTACCTACCGCCTCACCTGCCTGATGGTGCTGGTATAAGTGGTTAAAGTGCAAATGAGGTCTCTGATTCTGATCGATGTTGCATTAGCTTCGCCAGACGTGTCATTGGCGCTGTTAACAAGTCTAGTCACGGCCTCAAGTGAACAAAAGGTGTATACCGGGAGGCAGCTTTCTGAATAATTACTCTATACCAATCGACCTGAACCATTGACATCTGAATCGGCTTCGGCAGCAATCGTATGTAGTAGTCATCATCGTCGTCGGTCGGTATAGGCAGTCAACAGTCAATAAGTCAAGTTGATTCGTGAGTGCAGCCATTAAATCAGACTGCTGCGAGTTTGTGGGTGATGCATCGTAGCGCAGAGGTTTTTCCCCCTCCCCCCCCCCTTTAAATTGGTAATGAATTGCAATAGACAAGCTGGCAGGATATCTACTCTTTCCTTATACTCTCTCCGATTACCTCCACAGTCGAGCCCCTCTTTGAACAAATGATGGCTGGCACGTTAGCTTTAGAATCGTTCTTTCGGAACAATAAGTCCTGGTGCTTTGGTTAAAATAGAGATAAGGTATATCTACAGAGAGAGAGGTAAAAGCGATGTAATTGCTGATTCAGATGAAATGGAAACATCAATTTGCTCATTTTCCGTTTCTGGTGTTGGCCTAGCAGAGGTTCTCATTATATTGTTAGGATTGGTCAATATATAGAGGAAGGTGTTGTTACTACGATTGGCTCGTGACTGGAATGCATTTTGTCACACACACACACACTTTGACACCTTCATGGATGATGAGTAAATTATACAATTATAGAAACTATCTCGTCACAAAAGCAATTATTTTATCGCTTTTCAGTTGAATGAATTTATTGATTGTATAAACCAGTTTCTAATTTGTTTGATGGTAGTTGGGCTATTTATAAATGGTTTAAACTATGGCTTAGAATTGTTTTCATATTATTTGTGTGTCTCTTTTAATGTATTTGAATTAAAAAAGAGACTTGAAGTTATTTACGAAATTTATTGCTGAGGTTTTATTTTATTGCAATGATGTTTTGAACATGAAAGTTTTTGTTTTTATTAGAATAGTACGCATACGCCACAGTGACCAAATCATTTAAAATATCACATACTGACCTAGAAAAAACGGACAGAATTCCAAAATCCAGAAAGCCCAAAATCCAAAAAACCCTAAATTTTTGGGATTTTCGGGATTTTTTGTTTTCGGGATTTTGGATTTTCGGGATTTTGGGTTTTCGGGATTTTGACCCCAATCCAAAATTTCTTCATATCCTCCAAAGAAAAAAACAAGTATGTAAGTGAAAGAACGCTTAGACGGAAGGCTGAGAAATCAGAATACTGAATCGTTTTCTTTTAGAATTTTATTTCAAAAATACATAAATAAAATGCACGACTTGTTAATGGTAAATGTAGATATCATCTTAATGCTTTCTATGAACAAAAATTAAGGAAAATTACAAAAAAAAAATTCACCAGTAATATGTATATAAGAAATATTATAAAATATGTTTTTTAAATTAAGGAAAACCGTTTTAAATGATTTTGATCACAAAATAAATTATGTCATCTGATTTTTGTATGAAAAGGAATTTTTAGAAAAATATTATGAAAATCGGTAAGGCCGTTAAAAAAAAGAGGTTGTCTGTAAAGCCGGTTTACGGACGATGATTTTACGTGATAACGTGCGTCGTCAGAAAACAGGTTGTGTGCTTACAAAAAAAATTATGCAATTTCAAAGCCAAGTATTTCTTCTTAACACCATTTTTAAATTTTTACAATGCGCAAAAAACATAAAAATAATTTATTAAAAACAATCATTTTCATCAAAAAAAGCAAAAAAAAACATGAATTTTTATCTTCTCACGTCATTTATTCCATTTTTTTCCCTAACAACCTATACAAAATTTTAAACCATCTGAAAGCTTATTGTCTTAAAATATATATATCAAAATATATATATCGATCAGGTCTATGAGACATCTAAAAAAAAGCTAGAATTTTTTGAACTCGATCAAATTTCATTAAAAAAAGCAAAAAAAACATTTATTTTTATGTTCCCACGCTATGGAATCAATTTTTTTGTTTGACAACCTATACAAAATTTTATACAATGTGAAAGCTTATTATTTCACCTTTCATATGACGTATCAATCTCATTTCAAAGATGCCTACAAGATAAGTTAGAATTTTTTAAAGTCAACCATGTCGAATTTCCAGACTGAGATTCTGGTACTTCCCACACTGGTGGCTGTTCGGGGGGCAACAGATCTGGTGTTTTGAGGTTTTTCGCAAGTTTTTTGATTTAACATTGTGTAGCTTGTAGTTAGTTTAACGTTATGTGTGATACACCAAATGAAATTTAATTGTATCAGGATGCTCATAAAGGTTTAATAAAATTTCTATCTGCTCTTGGTCAAAAGTTATAACCTGTTGAATTCTAAAATTTTATTTTATTGTTATCTCAAAATTGTGTTTACGAAAATGATTGAAACTTCTCACACATTTAGTCGTGGTCATGGTCTATCATTACTCCATATACTTTATTCCTGTATCTATCAAAGAAAAAAAGATAAAAATAAAAACTATGAAAATCGGTTAAAAACGGTCAAAAAACGTGTTTTTTTAAAACTTGTTTCTTCCGTTATTCAGTTAAAAACATACATGAACCGATTACTACATACTGAACCGAAATACATTATACATTCGAAACAAATTTTTCCAACAAAACTCAAAAAACACTTGTAATAATAAAATCTAAAAAAAAAAATAATATGAAATTACCCCAAAAATGTGAAAAATTCAAATATCTAAAAAAAAATAGAGCTTCTAGAAAAGAACCAGTGTTGTTACTTAGTGAACCTAAATGCATTAGGTCTGATAAAAAACTTTCTGGAAAATGTTAACAAACAGTTAAAATAAGCATAACTTTAAAATTAGTACGAAATTACCCCCAAAATGTGGAAAACTAAAATATCTAAAAAAAAAAATAGAGCTCCTAGAAAAAAATGAATGTGATTTTTAGGTTTACTGACTCCAAATACATGGAGTTTAATATAAATTTTTCTGGAAAATTTTAATAAACGCTCAAAATTTTCTGACTTCCGAAATGGCAAGATCAATTTTAAGGAATTTTTATACAAAGGCTTTTGTACTTTCAAAGAAAAAAATACTTTCTTGAATTTAACTGTTTGATTTTTCGTTGTTGTTAAATAATTACCTTATTATTTTATTATTTGCAAAAAACAAAATATTAATTATATTTTCAAAATGCATGTCAATAAAGTTAATTTGGAACTAAAATAAAAATTATAATTTAGGTATCTAACTATTTTTGCAATTTGAATCCAAAGAGATAGTTCGAGTAACCCAATATTGCTTTTTATTTTTGTCAATATCGTAGTTTGCGTTTTTGAAATAAATTAATCAAGACTTTAAAAGTTTGAACCAGTTATAATTGTGGGCTTACATTCTATTAGCATTGTATTAATGTTTCCCCTTTGTCTCATAAATAAATAAATTTAACCTATGATGAATTGTGGGTTTTCCCCATTAACATCCTCAAAAAAAAAAAAAAAACACACACACAACAATAATTGTGACACAGAAAAGCAATAATTATACACTCCTATAACGTCACTTGTACCTACACCTAATGTAATGTATACCTACTTTCGCACTAAACAAAACACTTTAATTAACATGATCCGCATCTTCTTCATTGTCACCGACTTATCAATGTCAATTCAAAACAATATACCTCTACTTTACTCACCCCTATCTTCACACATTATCAAAATGAGTAATACCGTAAAACCCACAACCCGTATTATTTAAAGAGAAAATATTATTTTTGTTGAAAAAAATGTACACTTCATAGATTTTTTTTATTGTTATCAGTTCATAGAAATTGGTTTTGAAAAAAAAAGAAAATAATAAATATTCAGAGAATTCAAAATGATGACATCTCAAAGGTAAATGGCTATAATATGTGTCAAATATTGGTTATAAAAAATAACGAATGAGGTTAAAGTTATACCAAAAGCTTTGTTATTCTTTATATTTGTAGGTGAACAAACTAACTAATGTCATTGTACAATATATGTGAACTATGACTGATAGGGTTGGTTTGCAGACAATAATTTTTAGAAATAAAAAAATGTTATTATTAAGCTTGTTTACTGAAGCCTATAGCTGTCTTTAATGTCTGAAATGAAATTAACATTTTGCTAATTTATGTTTATTTTGATGCTTGAAGAATTAGGTAGGTTGACTTACTAAAATTGTTCTTGCGGAACATAAACTACATAAAGTTTGTTTTAGTCTGACCTAAAATTAAACAAAAACAAATTTTTTTTTACAGTTAACAGATGTTATCTATTCTCGATTCCGAAAAATAAGCACTACCCAAATTTTGAGTTTTAAATGCTTGATCAGTAGTGCTTTTCATGGGTTTTGTCGTCAATGGTAGGATACATTTAATTTAACTGTGGAGAACACAGCAAAACTACCAACTTTTTTATTCAAAATATGGTGATCAGAAAAAGAAAATCTTCTTTTTAAACTTTTGCCTAACAAATTTGGCTAAGTCTTGGATTTGTGTATAAATAAAAAGTTTCAAATACTTTGAAATAGGGTTGGCACATGGCAAAAAATGTTTCAAAGGATTTTGAACTCTTGTTTGTTACTTCAATTTTTTGTCTAAACCTAACTTTAAAAGCAAGCCGAATTTGAAAATTTTAATTAAGTAATTTTTTGCAGATTATTTAAAGTCCTTTTAAAATTTTTAAAAATTAAAGTATGTATTTCAAAAAAAAAAAACTTTAGAAAAACTATTGAAAAAAGCAGAAAATACGACACTTTTGATGTTCTTATTAAATAATTTAGAAGTAAACTATTTAATATTAAATAGTTTAGAAGTAAACTATTTAATAAGGACATCAAAAGTGTCGTATTTTCTGCTTTTTTCAATAGTTTTTCTTAGGTTTTGAGTATTTATAGATATTGAACATATGAAGAAGAAAAGATGATACTTTATCTTTTACCAGGATATTCCAAAAGTTGAATATCGCTAAAAATGGTGAAAATATGGACTTTCAAAATCTACTGTATTTTTCGTCTTTTTAAACTATTTTTCTTTAAATTTGTTTTTGACGTGATAACGTCTTATAAATCGATGAACCATTGCAGCCACCACAAAAAAGTGACGCCATTTTCTAACGTTACACTCTCGCACTTTCGCAGTTCGGCAAAAAATTTAAATTAAAAATTAAAAATATTAGAGATACAAAAATATTCTATAGCTTATTTGAAAGACAATAACCTAAAGCTTAATCCAAATGAAAGATTTTTAAAAATTCCATCATTTAATAGGGTAAACAGGGGTAAAACGGAAATATGAAATTTGGGCTAAAATCAAACGCGAAGTCGTAGAGAATTTATTTTTTTGCTATAGATAGATGAGATTAATTTAACAATAACTGCATCTAAGTTAAAAAATTCTAAAAATTTTGAAACTAAGCTATAACGTTTTGTTTGAACGTTGTTGGGGCTATGACAAGATGATGATTTTGGGTAAAGGAAATTTTTTTTTTGACAATTCTAAAGATGCCAGGTGAAAGATGAGAGAAAAAATATTAGGCGTCTGATACGGATTTTTTTCCAACATTCTGCGTTTCGAAATATGAATTTTTGAAAAACACCTTGTTTTTTAGGGGTATTTTTGGGTAATTTTTGAGCGTTCAAAAAATCTCAAACTTATAGGACATGTAGGTTTTGGCCTTATGCATACATGTGCAAAAACTTAGTGAGCTTTGACTGAATAACGGAAGAAACAAGTTTTTAAAAAACACGTTTTTTGACCGTTTTTAACCAATTTGTATCGTTTGTTATTTTTTTCTTTTTTTCTTTAATAGATACAGGAATAAAGTATATGAAGTAATGATAGACCATGACCACGACTAAATGTGTGCGAAGATTCAATCATTTTCGTAAACACAATTTTGAGATAACGGTAAAATAAAATTTTAGAATTCAACAGGTTATAACTTTTGACCAAGAGCAGATAGAAATTTTATTAAACTTTTATGAGCATTCTGATATAATTACCTTTCATTTGGTGTATCACTTATAACGCTAGACTAACTACAAGCTTCACAATGTTAAATCAAGAAACTTGCGAAAAACCTCAAAACACCAGTGGAGATCTGTTGCCCCTCGAATAGCCCCCAGTGTGGGAAGTACCGTAATCTCAGTCTGGAAACTCGACATGGTTGACTTTAAACAATTCTAACTTCTCTTGGAGGCATCTTTGAAATGAGATTGATACGTCATATGAGAGGTGAAATAATAAGCTTTCACATGGTATAAAAAATTGATTCCATAGCGTGAGAACATAAAAATAAATGTTTTTTTTTTGCTTTTTTTTAATGAAATTTGATCGAGTTCAAAAAATTCTAGCTCTTTTTATATATTGAGCTTAGACAATAAGCTTTCAGATGGTATAAAATTAATGACGTGAGAAGATAAAAATTCATGTTTTTTTTTTGCTTTTTTGATGAAAATGATTGTTTTTAATAGGTAAATTATTTTTATACCTTTTGCGCATTGTAAAAATTCAAAAATGGTGTTATTCTTTAGAAGAAATACTTATGCTTCAAATGGCATAATTTTTTTTTGTAAGTTTTTAAAATAAGAAAAATAATATACCTAATGAAAAAATAAAAAAGGTATTTTTTTAGCTTTTTCTTGTAAAGTATGATTGCTTCAATTGACTCATTTTAAACAAAAGCACACAACCTGTTTTCTGACGACGTTATCAAGTAAAATCATCGTCCGTAAACCGGCTTTACAGACAACCTCTTTTTATTCAAAATATGGTGATCAGAAAAAGAAAAAGATATTCTTTTTTAAACTTTTGCCTAACAAATTTGGCTAAGTCTTGGATTTGTGTATAAATAAAAAAGCTTAAAATACTTTGAAATAGGTTTGGCACATGGCAAGAAATGCTTCGAAGGATTTTGAACTCTTTTGTTACTTTTCGATTTTTGTCTATAACTTGAAAGCAAGCCGAATTTAAAAATTTTAACCAATACATTTTTTGCAGATTACTCAAAATTCTTTTAAAATTTTTAAAAATTAAAATATTTCAAAAAAAAACTTAAGAAAACTATTGAAAAAAGCAGAAAATACGACACATTTGATGTTCTTATTAAATAGTTTACTTCTACGCTTTGAGTATTTATAGATATTGAACATATGAAGAAGAAAAGATGATACATTATCAAATTTTACTTGATTGACGATTCTGAATTTTGCCCTTAATCCGAAGTGACACAGAAAAATTATTTAAGTGCTTCTTGCTTATTTATTCAGCTTTAAGGCGCAGACTCTTTGGTTCAGATTGTTCATTTATTACTGAAGATAAGGCACGAATACTAAGTATGCTTGGAAAAACTTTAAAAAATCAAATATCGAAATCGTATCTAGTGTAACTTCTTTTATTGTAATTTCCGAGGTCCCTGTCCCTGAGTCCCTGGGGTCAAAGTACTTTAGAAAAAAAAAAAATAGTGGTATTGAGTGTATCAAAAATACAATGTCAGAAACACAATCCCATACATTGTTTAAAACTTTCATATCATTCGCTTAAGTTAATGACATTGAAAACACGTATTTTTTAAATCAAAATCTTTAGAACTGTTTTCGAGAAACATAGAATTTTTCATTTTAGTCGTATGGCAAGTAGGTAATGTTTATTTTAATCCTAGAAAACAATCACCAAAAACTCTTCATTTCGAAGCTTGAAGAAATCACTTCAGTGGCTTTAGAGTGCAGTTCAAGATATGGACAGACAGACAAACATACACACTAGGGTGTCCGTTATTTCCCAAAGTGATGTTTTCGGGGATGACACCCCCTAGATCGAAAGCTTAGGACTTAAATAAGGGAAATTTAGCAAAAAAAAATTTTTTGGAGGTCATTAACCCGTGCCTCTAGGGTCATACTTTCCCCATACAAATTTGTATGGGAAATTTTTAACTCATACAGAAAATTTTTTTTCTCTCGAGTTAAATCATATTTTTTTTTAATGTTTGATAATTCTGGTTGGAAAACAGTTACTTTAAAAGATCACATTCAAAATTTCCCGTTAAAAATTTTGTTTATATTTTATTTCGGTTTTTGAGATTATTAGCTGTTTTCGTGGTTTTTGCTTTCACCTATCACACAATTTTAAATGCAGTTTTATTGGTTTTTAATTCTTTTCAAATATTGCATTCAAAAATTTGTGAATAAATCAAAGATTTCAATTTTTTGAAATTTTTTTTTGAAAATTTTGCCGTTTTTATACGTTTAAATTTATTTTTCTCGAACTACAAAAGATATGTTTACAATATTTTTATTGAATTTTGTTAAAAAATTATTCACCTAAAAACTTACACCAAAAAAGTTGCAAACAAGAAAGGGTTAAGTATTTAATAATAATTATTTATTATAAAAACGGCAAAAATTAAAAAAAAAATTTTTTTAAATTGAAATTTTTGATTTATTCACAAATTTTTGAATGCAATATTTGAAAAGAATTAAAAACCAATAAAACTGCATTTAAAATTGTGTGATAGGTGAAAGCAAAAACCACGAAAACAGCTAATAATCTCAAAAACCGAAATAAAATATAAACAAAATTTTTAACGGGAAATTTTGAATGTGATCTTTTAAAGTAACTGTTTTCCAACCAGAATTATCAAACATTAAAAAAAATATGATTTAACTCGAGAGAAAAAAAATTTTATGTATGAGTTAAAAATTTCCCATACAAATTTGTATGGGGAAAGTATGACCCTAGAGGCACGAGTTAATGACCTCCAAAAAATTTTTTTTTGCTAAATTTCCCTTATTTAAGTCCTAAGCTTTCGATCTAGGGGGTGTCATCCCCGAAAACATCACTTTGGGAAATAACGGACACCCTAATACACACCCACTTTTTTGCATTCTCTATCATCCTAATGTTATGTCTGAAGGTTATCTTAATTTTTGATATTTTAATGAATCTATAACTTGCCCAGTATTTACATAAACATCGCAAGTAAAAATGTTCATCAGCCCACTGTTAAACAAGATGTCAGGGTAAACAAATCTAGTAAAAACTCGTGAAGAACTATTAAAAATTAACATAGTTTCCCTCCGCCAATTTTTTGCGTTGGTATATTTTTCGCATTTGTTTTAATATTTGTTGCATAAATAATTTTATGTAATTTGGTTAAAAATATTTCAAAAGTTTAATGAACCTATTAATTCGACTTAAGTTTGCGAATTTTATGAACAAATTAAAGTGACTAGTGTGACCATTTTCTGAAACATGCAAACGATAATAATCAAAATAATTATTGCTTTCTTAGCTTTCTTTCCCGGTATATTAACATTATGTCATAAAAGTTAATTTAAAAACATATAATTAATTAATAGTTCTTTCAAAAATATTATTCAAAAGTCCTTTTCACTCCACCTGCACCACCTACTTATATTTAATTCATTATCATCACAAAAAGAATTAAAATGAAATTTAACTTTGAATAATTCATACGATATACAAAAAAAAAAACTTAATTTTCATTTACAAACAATGTTAATTTATTAACAATTAAAAACATAAACATACATAACTTTTCGATTATTATTCAATAAAAATGTCAATGAAATAATTATTAAAAAATCACAAATAACACAAAATAATACAAAAAAAAAAAAAAAATGTATATCTATAAATATTTCTGCGTAATTTTTCACTCTAACACGTCAACCGCAACTAATTACACAGACGTTCAATATTATTATTATTATTATTATTTTTTTTTTGTTACGAATTCCAAATCAATGTAAGTGTCAAAAAGTTGATATTTCTTTATTAATAAATTTGTTTGTTCAATAAAAAAAAAAAAAATAAAAAATAACTGTACGGTTAACAACGTAATCGCATAATTAATTCAATACAAATCGATTAAAACTGTCACAGGTTATTATTAATTACGTTTTCTCACTTCTCTATATACGGACTTGTAATTTTGTATATATGAAGAGAAGATACTATAAATTATAGATTAAAATCATCCCCAATTTATCCCCCAAAGGATCGAAGTGAATTGAAAAAAAAAAAAAAAAAAAAAAACAACAACAACTGAAAGGTATTTGTATAGACAAAGCCGGCAAAGCAAAACCGGCCAGGATGAGCCGTTCCATCATCACGAGTGAGTGTGTGTAAGTTTTTTTTAAGTCGGTAAATGGTAATTGATTAAAGTTTTTTTTTGTGTTCATCGCTCTACTTTTAATTTACTAATTAAATCTGTCAATGTTTAATTATCATAATATAGAGGACATTGTAATCTGTGTTTGTGTTTTAATTCATAATTCAATTGTTGTTTTCTCTCTCTCTCTCTCACTCTGAAATTTGTGTCTTAATTATGAGTGGCAAAGAAGTAGCAATGAAGGCATTCGCGTGTATGCAATATTATTTGAATAAATAAAAACAACACTTCGTGATTTAATCAATTAATTTATTCACGAAATTAAATGTATGTAGATATTTAAAGTCAAACAGATTGGCATGTAAAATTATTTTTTTTTAAATATAACAAATTCATACAAAAAAGTAGAAAAAAAATTGAAAAAAAAGAAAGAACACGGGGCGTATGAGTAATATTTTTTTTTTTGTGTATGTGTTCTTTTCTATTTTATGTATTTATTACTGCCTGAGGGGAATTCATTTTTTGTGTATTAAAATCAGAATCTTTTGTATGGACGAGTTTTTTTTTTTATTCTGTGGTTTTATGAGATTTTTTTTTTTAATTTATAATTTGTGTTATTATTTCTTAATTGAGTTTTTTTTTCAGCTTGCTGTTGTCTATAGGGAAACCAGCTGGATAGTAGTTATTGAAACGTACAAAATTGCCATAACTAACGTTTAATTAAATGTATGATAATGATGGTTTAATAACTACTGCTTTCACACGTTTTTATGCACATCATGTACCACAGTGAAGAGTTATTATCGATATTGGTATGGATGGTGGTCAGAATGCTTTTTATTTAAACAATAAAAACAAAAAAAATTAAATAATGTAGAGTGGGTGTATGGTGAATCAATGTTGCCACAATGTAACAAGTGTAACAAAAGTGTTACATTTTCGAAATATTTAATAATTTTGTTACCATGTTACTTTTTATTCCGTTTTGTTACACTTTTTTTCCAATAAAATTTTGTTTGTTTGTCGTTGAAATAGATTGAAAATTTCCACCGCAAGCACTTTTTTTATAACTTTGTCTATTTAGCAGGTAACAATGATCTGCTTATGGTAAAAAAGTTTTGAATCTATTTTTGTATGTCTATTTGTATTTGCTTAAAATGAGTGGATCATTAATGAAGGGAAAATTTAATGTGTTAAAGTTAAGTTAGACGCTCTAGCCAAGAAATTCTTCTCAAAAATAGTTCTACCTTTTCGTTTTTAAATTATTTTCCAATAAATATAATAAAATATGCCCTTAATTTCGAAAGTAACAGTTATCAATCATAAAATGTATCCTTAATCTGAAAAGCTTTTGTGGTTTTATAATATCTTTGAAAAATACCTAATCACCCGAGGACAAAACTGTTTTAAAATGCAGGGCTATTTTTCAGTAAGATATAGAACCTCTCCAGTAGCACGTTTTTTATTTTTAACTTCATTAATTAAAACCTATGATTATGATGAGAAACGAAAAATCCTATTCGAAAATGGCACAAATAAAAAAATAATAAATTAAAAAATCTCCAAAGTCGGCAGCAAAAATGATAACGAAAAAATATCATCGAGAATTCTGTCAAAGTCAAAAAAAATTAAATTTAATTAAAATCAGCAAAAAATATTGGAAAATACGCTGCAGCAGCCTGCTAGACTTCGCAATAATAAGATATCAAAAGAGATAAGATTCGATTTATGACTTTTTTTTTAGTTTGTTACAGTTTTTTCCCATTTGTTACGCTTTTTGAAAAATTTTGTTACACTTTTAAAGAAGCCTGCGCCAACACTGATGGTTATTCTTTTTATTTGGATTAATTTTTTTTTCCAAAGGTTACTGGTTTTTATGTTAAATGTTCTTATTCATCAGTTTCAATAAAATAATGCAAATTTAAAAAAAAATCTGTGACGCAAATATTTGTGGTTAAATTCTAAGAATATTTAAACGTTTAATAAATTTAGATAATTGGTTTTAATTTTAAAATTAAAATTAACTTGAAATATTATATTTAAATTGGATGACATTCCTTCAAAAAGTTTCTTAATTCTGGAAGTTGATTTTTTTGTTTGGTTTTTTTTACTTGCGATATACATAGGTACTATAATAACAAGTTATATGCATTCGTACAAAAAAAAGTCTGTCTGTATAAGGAGCTACATCCTAAATGTGTGGACCGATTATCATCAAACTTGGTATTTAGCATTGTTTGAAGACTCTCCAGAGGGGTTTTTCGAATTAACTTTTTTGGACAAAAAAATAAACATATAAACATTTTAGAAAAGTTTAATTTCTCAAAAACGGTTAAAAAATTCAAATAGTTTTTAGGCAAAATCTATCTTTTCGTGACAATTTTTTTTTTTCAAAAATCATTGTTAACTGTAGGTACCATGGGCGTAGCTAGAGATTTTATCTAGGGTGCGCCAGATGTTATCATCGACCTGAAGCCATAACCATGAGTGTGCAATTTTTTTTACTAGGTCTATATAAGGCAAGTATTGGTTTCGTGTCGAAAAAAAAATTTGAGGTGTTAATCAAAAGCAACATTACGATGGTGGAGATTTAAGAAAAAGTGGATCTAGGAATTCTGTCCGTGCGTCTGTACTTTCATCTGTACACATTTCCACAGCCATAAACCAATGGACTGATTTTTTTCAAATTTGATACGGATGATTTTTATAGAATTTTGAAAGTTGTTTTTACCTTAATTAGAAAGTTTACCCCCATACAAATTCTTTAAGTTATACCAAATAACTGGAAAACGGCTCTAACGATTTTGATTAAACTTTGCAGGCGTAAAACTGCATTTTTAGTTTTTCTCAAAAAAGTCTAATAACAAAAAAATTATTTAACAAAACTTTGCCCTGAATGTCGGCTCTTCCCCAACATCGACAAAATTTCTTTGAAATTTATATAAAGGAAGCCCTTAAAATCTGTAAACTAACATAAGTGTTAGTTTACAGCAACTACGTGACACAGTCGTGCATTTTATTTACTTTGCTCCTTTAATTGGCAAATAATTCGCCACGCTCTGTTGTTTTTAATAACTTAAAATTAGCAAAAAGTTTATTTTTAATAATATATTCGATCAGTATTTTTAATAATATATTCGATCGGTAATGTAATCGGTAACTCATTTTTTGTTTTTTTTTTTAAATGTGTGTTTTTTGTTCAATGGTATCGTATTTTGTTAATATCTTTCAATATAAAAAGGAATCAACTCCAAATACGCAATATACTTTTGATAGTTACTGGTTTTTCTTTTTATATTGTTTAGTGTAATATGGTATTCCGTTTTTTTAAAGTTTGTTATATCGAAATGCAATTGGATGGAGTTACATCACTCTTATTTTGAGCGACATAAAAGTTGAATTCAGTCGCAATTTATGACAGCGATTGGCTTTAAAAACTGACCTTTCCAAGTTTTCAATTTTATTTGCTTTATTGTTTTGTTTATTTTTTTGTGCTCTTGAAACTTAAGCCAGAAGTGTAGGAACATATAAAAATAAAAATTTGTAATTAAAAGTTGTTGTATGCGGGTGACTAAATGACTCTAAAGCCATATCTTAAATATTAAGCAGAGGATACATTTTTGACATTTGAATGTCTGGTGAATAAAACATTATCTTTAGCTCAATTAAGCTGTGTGAATTTGGATACATTTTTAACGTAGATAAATATTTTTTTTCTGCAAATCGAAAGAAATAATGATTTAAAAAAAAAAGTATAAATATTAACAATTTACAAACTTCCAACACGCGTTGTCATGTGAATTTTATTTCTGCGTTGCCATTAATGGGTAACTAACAATTTTTTTCATCATCAATAAAATGAAATATATTGCAAAATATAAATTTTTAATAATATACACTCATAATTTTGTACTACTTTTTCAATTTTCTTTCTTTATTTTCAGTTTTTGATTAGTTATTGAAAAAAAATACTCAAAAAATTTTGCAAAAAATGTATTCTCTGAAAATAAAAATTAAACCGGCTCTTAGAGCAGGATAAATTTTTGACAACTGAAATTATCCTTTCACCTCAAAAGTGTCAAAAATATATTCTCGGCTTAGTATTTAACCCGATTCACACACGGTCTAAGGCCCAATAAATTTTTAACAGCTGAAAATTTTTTATTAACCTCAATAGTGTCAAAAATTTTACATGCTGTTAACTATTTAACACAATTCACACATTGAAAAAGCTAATTATTGAATCCGACCTTTTAGACTGCTCATATAAACGGGGTATTTATACATATCGCTGACTAAGAAAAATATACATAAACACAAGGCTGGTTCAAAAAAATCGAATTTTTTTTTAATTTTATACTCCGATAGATTGCCAGACATCTCTAGAATATACTCACCAAATATGAAATCTTTGTATTAACGGAAAGGTCCTTCGCTTCGCAATTCTCCATTTTTTATATTATCCTCCTACTAAAAAAAATCATGTTTTTATAAATCGGCTTTTTAGCAGGTTTCTTTACATATTCTTGTAGGAAATTGAACGCTCTACAAAAAAGGCCTCTGACACCATTTTCGTTTATCTAACCGTTTAAAAGATATTTGACGTCCAAAAATCATAATTTTGTAAAAAATTAAATTAAATTAAAAAATTAATTTTAATTAAAAAATTAATTAAATTATTAAACTACATACAGCCCTATAATTCTCAGCAAGCGATATTAAAAAAAAAAATGTTAGTGGGAGCTAAAACCAGGCTAAAAGTTCCGTAGAACTGTCGGTTTTTCTAGGGTGGGCCATTGATTTTCTAGGGTGGGCCTGGCCCACCCAGGACCCCCCCTTCCTACGCGCATGGTAGGTACCTGCCACAGAACCGTTTTTTTCAAATCTGATTTTCTACTAAAACACTAATTTAATTTCAACAAATTTGAAAAAAAAAACATTTATATATTTTATACATTTTTTTATATATAAATCAGAAATAAAATTTTGAAAAATATAATTTTTGGGTTGTAAAAATAAATTTGAAAATTTTCGAAAACGGGACATTGATTTTTTTTTTTTTTTAAATTTTAGATTAAGAATTTGATTAGTAATTTCTACAAAATGGCATACCAATTTTATTATTTTTGATTTTTTATTTCAAAAAATCATTTAGGTAAAAAAAAAATATTTAAAAAAAAAAACGACTCTAACGATTTTGAAAGTTTTTTTTTTCTAAAAATGCATCTTTATAAAAGTAACCAAATTGCATACTTGTTTTGGAGGGCAATTTGATTTAAGATGTTTTTTTTTTTTTATTCTCATATAAATTTTTTAATCTATTTAAAAACTAAATATTTTAACAACTTTTACCCTAAGAGCAAGTTCGTGCGACCCAGTCGTGCATTTTATTCATATCTAACAACGTGTGTCTCCCGTAAAAAAATTTTCAATATATAAATTATTAGAAAACGATTGATTAAACCTTTAAACGTTATATTTATTTTTATAAAATAGTAAAAGCAATGAGCGAGAAAATCTCCAAGATTCTTATTTCATTTACTTAAATGGACTTAAAATAATTAAAAGGGAAAAAATGATTTAAAAATCTTAAAATTATAAAATAAAAAACAAAAATTATTATGCGTTCTTGAGGTCCGAGAACTGTTTTTGCATTTATTTCGATAAAAATCAATAAAGATAACGCAACATAATTGAGAGCAATATTGGCAAAATTGATTGAGTGAATATGAAAACTCAGGAACGATAGTAGGTATCGTTTTAAAGGTTTTTATCTTTTAATTACTTGTAAGTTTTATCTTTTAGTTACATGTATGTAGTTGCATACCGACTATACAGGTTGATTCAGGGTATGCCAACAAGCTAGAGCGTGAAGGTTGGATCGAGACAAGAAAAAAATCGTATGGAAGGGGGTCTATTCCCCCTCGGGAGGGGCAATTAAAAAAAAATTGACTTCATTTGGAAAAAAAAGGTTACACCTAGAGTAACGTGCAATAAGTTTTTGTTAATCCAAAAGCCTTGTCGTTTATTAAAATTATAAATAAAGCCATTTTATAAAACAGTTTTTGAAAAATTAATTCTCAAAATCAAAATTTTGAAAAAAAAAAATTGAAAAAAATTTCGAATTAATTTTTTCAAAATTTTATGTACTTAAGTACGAATTTTGTTTGTAAAATGCGATGCACTTATTTGTTTTTAAGCACAAATAGCAAACTGCATGCAAAAATATCTTGTCGTTTTCGAGAAATGAACAAAAAAAACCAAAACCTTTTTCTAAAAAATTTTTGAAACATTAAACTTTCGTCTATTATTTTTAAATATTCGGACTTGAATGGGGATACAACAAAGTAACACATTATTGGATTAACCCTGAATTGATCAACTTTTTTCATTAATAACACCTAAAAACTGACCTGAAATTTCAGCTACATAGCTTCTCTTAAATCTTTTCCTTTAAAAACTTTACTTTCCTAGAGATAGTTAAGTTCAATGACAAGCCCATTAATCCCTTAATAAAATAGTCAATAGTTCCACTTATTAAAAAACTGCAAATATTATCTACATATGTAGTTATTTGTATTTACTAACAATTAACACCTAAACCAGCACTTGAACTCTCATGAATGTAGCTTACTTATCTACAAAACCTTGATCATCAGAGATCAATTTTATATTATGAAATTATGTTGTTTAAATTTAAAATCTATCATTTCTAATAAAAATAATTTAATACAAATCATTGAGTAATCTTTCTCTAAGAATAGACTATCTAATTAAATAAAGAAAATATTGTTCTTACTTAATGATTAGATTGTTTTATAAACTTGACAGTAATTATACCACATTCTTCTGATTATTATTAAGCTTAATAAATTCTGTATAATATAGGGTATGTAGTACAATAGTTTGATTGTTTAGTAGATTTCATTTAAATTTTAGAAGAATTTTTTAAAAATGATCTACATATAATAAAAATGAAGGAAAAGTGCTGATAGTTTTCGTCGACCATCTTTGTATAGCTTTGGGAACAGGATAAATGGGTTTTAGCCTCAAAAGTCAGAAAATTGTTTTCCAATTTTTAAATCTTTAAAGTCTGAACTAACCTTATCATAAAAAAATAAAACTTTGTCTGTCAAAACTATGCGTATGGACACGTCCAGGAAATATTTTGGAAAAGATTTTTTAGTCAACGTCACTCAGTCACTTTCAGGATATACTAAACATTAAGTCAACGCCATTATCTGAGCAGAAATTAAGGTAGCCAAGTTAATCGATTTAGGTAGAGTTTTCTTAATTTACTTTCCAGTCAACTTTCCAATAAAATTGCCTAAATTCGAAAAATGTTTTTGACAGCTAACTTATCAGAGACGCGTATTTACACTTATTTAGTCCCTTAGTTTTCTGAACCTGTTCAATTTGAGAATTGAAATTTGACTAATTTTTTTTTAACCTACTCAATTTTTGTGAACGTTTTCCGGTTTGTTCATAGTTTTGACTTGATAACGTCTTATAAATCGATTAACCATGGCAGCATCCACGAAAAAATGACGCCATTTTATCCCGTTCCGTCTGAAACTTTTAGCAGTGTGGCATAAATTTCAATAAAAAATTAAACTATTAGAGACGGAAAAATCTTCTAGGTCTAGCTTATTTGAAAAGTAATAACCCAAAGGTAAATACTAATAAAGGATTTTTTTAAATTCAATCATTAAATAGGGTAAATGGGGGTTAAATAAAATTGAAAAAGTGGCTTTGTAGAAAGTTGAGTTTTTTTTTAATCGATAGATAAATTTATTGTTAGGCTGACATTGTATTGAAAAAATTCCAAAAAAATTTGAAACTAAGTTAAGAACGGGTTTTTTAAAACTAAAACATGTGGTACACCTTTGGCAAAGTGGTGATTATAGGTAGAGGAAATTTTTTTTTTGTTAATTTGAAAAATGCCCTTCGAAAGATAATAAAAAAAAATTGTGAGTCTTATACGAATTTTTTTCTAAGTCTCTGCGTTTTGAAATTGTTTTTTTTTTAAACACTTTTTTAGGGGTATTTTTAGGTGTTTTTTTATTTTTAACAATTTTTTGAGCCTTCAAAAAATCTCAAACTTATAGTACATAAAGTTATTAGCCCTGCGCATACATGTGTGACTGAATAACAGGAAAAACAAGTTTTTTCCCCAAGTTTCTTGGATATGTTCTTAACTGATAATATTAGATTTCACTTCATCAAACATAACGGTACATTCACCACAAGCTTCACAATATTAAATTGAAAAACTTCAAAAATACTTCAGCCACCAGTGTAGGAAGTACCGTAACGTAATCTCAGTTTGAAATTTCGACATGGTTGGCTTTAAAAAATCCTTCCTTTTTTGTAAGCATAGCGATCATACAGATATGATTGAAGCATGATATTAAAGCTAAGATAATAAGCTTTTAGATGATATAAAATTTTAGGTAGTGGAAGAAAAAAAATTAGATTTTCTTGTTTTTTTTGATGAAAATTGATTGAGTTCAAAAAAAATTCTGGCTCTTTTTGAAGATGTCGTACAAACATGGTTGATGTGAATATTTTAAGCTGAAACATTAGGCTTTCAGATGGTATAAAATTTATTATAGGTTGTCATATCGTCGGCTTAGAGTGTAAACCTGCTAACTCCATTAAAGTAAATTTTACAGGAACAAGAAAAAAACTTCTCAAAATGGAAAAATCCAAAATACCATTTTTTGTGTTGAGTAGTACTCTTCATTTCTATACGAAAGCAGATTCAAAAAACTCGATGTTTCGTATCTTTTTAGCATTTTTGTGAGATAGCAGGTTTTCTTCTGTTAGTTATGCAAGAAAAATTGGGTTTAGCAGGTTTTTCTAAAAAAATAAAAAAACTATGTTTTGAATTGTTTACCAATAGATTTATTGATTTTCTTTTTAATACAGTGTGATTCAGGAAGAATGTGCCAAGAAAATATTCGTATGGGAGAGGGGGAGAGGGGTGGTTATTTTTCCGCCCTATAGACAGGACGGGCAAGTTTCTAAAAAAATTGACTTAATTTGGATTAAAAAATATACCGTGGTGTACCTTTTTATAAACGCAAAAACCCCGACTCTTTTCTTTTTTCAAAGCTGTTTTAGAAATATTTTTTGGAAAATTAATATTCAAAATTAAAATTTTGATAAAAAATTAGTGGAAAATGTTAATTCCCTACAAAAAATTATTCCGTTTTTCTACAAAACATACAGATATAAATATGGAAAGTCTTAACCTTTAGCTTAAGTACTATACTATGATGTGGTATTATTATCTTAAAGTTTTTAACAAGGAAGCTGACGAAAAATAATTTAATTTTTTTGAAGTGAAAACTTCTTTAGTATCGTAGTGATTTAAAACGAAGATGAAACGAAAAAGCGACACGAAAAATCAATTGATCATAACTTTTTTATTTTTACTAGATAGATGATTTAAACAGTAGATAGTTAAGAAATAAGTATAATAAATAATAATTGTGCAAAATTTCAATTAATTTCATATTCAAAATTCTGAGATAAAATTGAAAAGATTTTCTTTTTCTATACACGTTATATCTTTTGATCTAGAGCACATAACAAATTTATTTAACTTTAATACGCATGCTGATAATATTACCTTTCATTTGATATATCACACATAATGGTACGTGCTGTAAAAGTTATATAATCTTTAATTGAAAAACTTGAAAAATATGTCAAAACACCTGTGAAGATCTTTTGCCGATGACCAGCCACCATTGTAGGAAGTATAGTAATCTGAGTTTGGAATTTCGACATGGTTGGCTTTAAAAAATTCTAGCTTTTCTTGTATTCATCACAGAAATAAGATTGAAACGTCATGTGAAAGTTGAAATAATAAGCTTTCACATGATATACAATTTAATATAGGTTGTCATTGAAAAAAATTGATTCCATAGCCTGAGAACATAAAAATACTTTTTTTTTTTTGCTTTTTTTTGATGAAAATAGATTGAGTTCAAAAAATTCTAGCTCTTTTTGTAGATGTCTCAAAGACCTGATCGATATATATATTTTGAGCTAAGACAATAAGCTTTCAGATGGTATAAAACTTATTGTAGGTTGTCATTGAAAAAAATTGATTCAATAGCGTGGGAAAATAAAATTATAGGTAATTTTTGCTCTTGTTTACCCTATACTTGCACTGCATGCGCGGTGCATAGTTGTTTTTTTTTTTTCTCAAAAAAATTTAAATATTTAAATCAAAACAGCACCAGAGCTTAACACAAAATTCAACCAAAACTTTAATTTCAATTCGAATTTATTCATCTCATTGTTTACAGTTGATTTAAAGTTTAAACTATTAGAACGTTCTCTATCATCTTCATCAAAGTAGTACGTCAAAGCTTTTTTTTTTTTGTATTTCGATTAGAACACTTGACTCTATCAAGGTTTATAGTAAATGCAATGCAAAATAATGCTAACTGTGATTAATGAATCTCAATGATTTTAAGCGAGCTTTATACAAACAAACTAATAAAAAAACAGGTTTAACAAAAAAATCATCAATAATAACAACAACAAAAATAGAGTCGGAATGACATTAGAGAGTTGTAATTTGTAAAAACTTTATTACTGAGAAAAAAAAACAAACAAACCCAACTTACTTTGTTATTATTCAGCGCAAATTCAGCAAAATACGATGACAGATATGTCAAATGTCAAAATGAGCTTATAAAAGTAATTAAAAACACACGAAAGTGCTTTATATTTTTTGTATTTACGCGCCTAAGGTCACTTTAAGCTTGATTATGTATCACAATCACAATAATATAATAATTGACACGCTATCGCGGTTTTTTAATCGACAATGTCGTCGGCGGCGGGGATGGGTAATTCCAAGCTTACCTATAATTATTATCAGCAACTTATGTATATGTACTCAAATAACGGTTTTTTGTATTTAAATTTATTTAACTGTGTTGTAGGTAGATAGACAATTTATGTCAAACAAAGGTGTCAAAGTAATTACGAACCAAATTAATGACTAAACTGACAGGTTTTCTCTAAAAATGCTCTGATTTTTATTTTGTTAAAAAAACTAGAAATTCGTCAAACCGGCGAATGTGTTCCAAAACATTCGTTTTGTTGATTTTTAACTCGCAAAAATAGTACTCCTATATAGAAAAATAACAGCGCTACCGTTTTGACACCGAATGAGGTTCAAGTCAGACTGAAGTGTGGAAATTTGCGTTGAACACAATTAACTTGTTGTGGTTATTTCTAAAAGTTGAAGCGGTTTTTTTATTTTTGTTTTTTTTTCTTTTTTTAGCTGAGATTTTTTAGTTCGGCTTAATGGGAAGCCCCCGTCTCTTGGGCTTGTTTTTATCTACCTACAAATGTTGATCGTCTGAAAAAAGTGACGGTGTCGTCATTAGTCATAGCATAGTTGCAGTATTATCAGATTTTTTTTGTTTTCTTTTGGGCGGGGAGATTCATGAGATTTTTTTGTATTAAGACTGTGGGAGCAATCAGGGGAAGGAACTTATTTCAAAAAGGTGTTTAGGGAATTGTTTTGTAGGCCATGGAACTAAGTATTGACTGATATGTACTACTATTTCATTCGGTTGATAAATGGTTTTATTTTTTAATTATTGAGAGCTATTACTTTGTCCGATGTGAATATACATTTCTACGTAATGTTTGTGGGTATGTACGTATTGTTAGAAAAGGCGTTAAATTTAAAAGTCATAAGAGTCCATTTCAGAATTCCCAAAAAGGATTGAAATATTTTATTGCGAAATTATTAATAAGTTAATCTTGATTCATCCAATCGATAATAATTTCCTGATTTTATTTGTTCTGAATAAGTGTTTTTATGTAGAACCGATTGTGGTTTTATTCTTATTATTCGTCTTAATTTAAATGAGTGTATCTAACAGTATGTATGTGCACTTTTAACTTCTAAACTACTTATCATAGTTTGACAAATAGGATATCGTTGGAATCTTCTTCGTGACTAAGCAGTCACTGGTTAAAGGCTCTGCGACTTAAAATTAAAATGAATATGCTACCTTCGAGAGGCAAAAGTCGTTTACATTTTTCGAAGTTAACATATTTTGCGTCGTTGTGGTATGAAAATTTACTTTTTGAAAAGAAATGTCAGGGATTTTTAAGAAGCACCATTTAGTGCTCATAATTGTAATTCAGTTTTTTTTAAGGTATGAACCTACTAAGTGAATTTCTGTGAGTGAGAAGTATTTAACTTGAATCGTGTGTGCATGTGTACAGTGTACACAAATACTTTTTTTATGTGTACACTCAGAGAAAAAATAGTCAAAATAGGGATAACTATTTTAAATAGTCGTTTATTGTCTGTTTAAATATTCAAAACTAATTACTTTAGTTTTATTAAAAGAATTTTATTATTATTAAGAATTTCATATCGATTATGGATTTCTTCAGAACAGCGCACATAGGGGTATTTGATCCAAAAAGGTGATCAAAGTTATTTGTTGATGTTTTTAAATGTAAAAAAAAAGAGGTTGTCTGTAAAGCCGGTTTACGGACGATGATTTTACGTGATAACGTAGTCAGAAAACAGGTTGTGTGCTTTTGTTTAAAATGAGTCAATTGAAGAGTTTACTTATTTCAAACAATCATAATTTACAAGAAAAAGCTAAAAAAAATACCTTTTTTATTTTCTCATTATATTAATTTTTTTTATGTTAAAAGCTTACAAAAAAAAATTATGCAATTTAAAAGCCAAGTATTTCTTCTTAAGAATAAAACTATTTTTAAATTTTTACAATGCGCAAAAAGTATAAAAATAATTTATTGAAAACAATCATTTTCATAAAAAAAAAAGCAAAAAAAAAACATGAATTTTTATCTTCTCAAGTCATTAATTCTATTTTTTTCCCTAACAACCTATACAAAATTTTATACCATCTAAAAGCTTATTGTCTTAGCTCAAAATATATATATATCGATCAGGTCTATGAGACATCTACAAAAAAAGTTAGAATTTTTTGAACTCGATCAAATTTCAATAAAAAAAATTTTTATCATTTTTTTTTTTGACAACCTTAAAAAATTTTATACCATGTGAAGTGAAAGCTTATTATTTCAACTTTCATATGACGTATCAATCTCATTTCAAAAATGCCGACAAGAGAAGTTAGAATTTTTTAAAGGCAACCATGTCCAGACTGAGATTACGGTACTTCCCACACTGGTGGCTGTTCGGGGGGCAACAGAATTCCACTGGTGTTTTGAGGTTTTTCGCAAGTTTCTTGATCTAACATTGTGTAGCTTGTAGTTAGTCTACCGTTATGTGTGATACACCAAATGAAAGGTAATTGTATCAGGATGCTCATAAAAGTTAAATAAAATTTCTATCTGCTCTTGGTCAAAAGTTATAACCTGTTGAATTCTAAAATTTTATTTTACCGTTATCTCAAAATTGTGCCTACGAAAATGATTGAAACTTCGCACACATTTAGTCGTGATCATGGTCTATCATTACTTTATGTACTTTATTCCTGTATCTATTAATGAAAAAAAGATAAAAATAAAAAACGATGAAAATCGGTTAAAAACGGTCAAAAAACGTGTTTTTTTTTAAACTTGTTTCTTCCGTTATTCTGTTAAAACTCACTAAACGATTCCAATTTTCACATGTATGAATAAGGCCAAAACCTACATGTACTATGAGTTTGAAATTTTTTGAACGCTCAAAAAAAAAAAATCTAAAAATCAAAAACTACCCAAAAATACCCCCAAAAAACAAGGTGTTTTTCAAAAATTTATATTTCGAAATGCAGAGTGTTAAAAAAAAATCCGTATAAGACGCCTAATTTTTTTTAATGTGGCAGACCTGCGAAAACTGGTTATTATAGTGAAAAGAATTTTTTTCATTATAATTTGAGTTATTTCAATGGAAAACAAGTATTTTTTTTTAGTTATTTATTAGTGTTTTTTAAATTTAAAACATTTTTGAAAACTTGCAAAATATCTCAAACTTACTAGACAATGAAGTGAGATTGATTTACGTACCTGTGGCAAAAAATGGATTTCTTAAACGATTTTTAACCGAATAACAGGAAAACTATTTTATCTGCCGTAAATGTTTTGACCGTTTTCAACGAATTTTATTTATTTTATATCTTATTATTTTAATAGAGAGGTGAGTGAAATATAAAAGGAAGTAAGACTACATACATTTTTGCACAAATTCACTTATTTGAATAGTAAAATTTTTGAAATAACGGTAAAAGGATGATCTTTTTTTACATGTAATATCTTTTTACATACTAGAGCACTTACAAATTTGATTTAATTTTATTTCGTAAGCCCTTATTTTTCGATCGTCAGTTATAGTCGGAGAGGCGACCGTCGAGTTACTTAGCTCATAAGGTTAGAGGTTAAAATTAGTGTCAAATGAAAGATAAGTTGATACTGAAAATAAAAAAACAGGGTTGCCACTTCTAAAATGGGAACTCCCATGTGGCAACCCTATTTTAAAGGAAAAATTGTCTAATAACTAATAAATGCATACCTTTGTTGTTTGGCCGGATAAAAAAATTTTTGAAATGCCAAATAAAAGTCAAAATAGTAAAAAAAAGAATAAAATAATATAGGTAAAGAACGTAACCTTTCAAATGTGGCAACCCCATTTAAATGAAAACAACACTGACAAAAATCTTCTTTGAACAAAACAGTATAACTTTTTATGCACTAGAAAGCTGAGCTATTACACCATGTTTTAGATAATACTCTCTTCTATCTAAAAAAATGTCGGGTGCCACCTCGCAAATGCAGACAAGTACTCGGCAACCCTACTCAAAAGCTAAAAAACACTAAAATCACTTGTTTTTTTAGCATTTGGATAGGGTTGCCGAGTACTTGTCTGAATTTGCGAGGTGGCACCCGAAATTTTTTAGATAGAAAAGAGTATTATCTAAAACATGGTGTATAGCTCAGCTTTCTAGTGCATAAAAAGTTATACTGTTTTGTTAAAAGAAGATTTTTGTCAGTGTTGTTTTCATTTAAATGGGGTTTGTAAGGTTACGTTCTTTATATTATTTTATTATTTTTTTTTTATTATTTTACTTTCGTTTGGCATTTCAAAAATTTGTTTATCCGGCCAAACAACAAAGATATGAATGCATTAGTTATGTGACAATTTTTCCTTTAAAATAGGGTTGCCACATGGAAGTTCCCATTTTAGAAGTGGCAACCCTGTTTTTTTATTTTCAGTATCAACTTATATTTCATTTTACACCAGCCTCTCCAATAGCCTCTCCGACTATTATGAAATAATAAGCTTTCAGATGACATAAAATTCTTAGTAGCAGTGCGAAAAAAGGTTAATTTTTCCTGCTTTTTCATGAAAAATGAGTGGTTTTAAAAAATCATTAGGTATTATACATACATACTACATGTATACTAAAATATAGTTTTATTCTTTGGAAAAATAGGCTTTTCAATTGTACAAAAGAAAAAATTGATAAAATTATAAAAACAAAAAATATTTTTCGCTTTTTTGTAAAATATGATTGCCTTAAAAAAAATTAATCCTTTTTTTTTCTACAAAAGAAAGTTTCAATTAACTCCATTGTATTACAAAAAATAAATATAATTCAGTGCTTAATCGATGCAATTTTTAAAAGTATGCGATTTTTCAAAAATATCTTCTTATGACGTTATAACGTAAAATTATCACCCGTAAACCGATTTTAAACAAAATTTTTTTTTTTTTAATGGCTAAAAAAGTATACAAATTGACACAAGTTGAATAACATAAGTGAAGTACATAGTGTTTCTTACTTTATAGGGTGGGCGACGGAAAACTTAGGGAAGTTTAGTCTCCAAAATAGGAAAGAAAGACAAGATTTCAATTTTCTAAAAGGAATTAAATATTGTCTTTTTATTTGAAAATGATGAAATGTTGTCTTGAAAACCCAAGATATTTTTAACTATAAGTAAATAAAAAAAAGCAATATATATGTAAACTTGATTCATTTTCTACTCCTCATGTTTTCAGAAACAGGACGAAGCAGTTAATTCGATTTTCACAAAAGCCAATGCGCGCATATGCCTATTATGATTGGGCCTTTATCTCTTCAACTATTTTGAATGCCCAAAAAGAGAGAAGGTTGGTAAAAAGTTAAAGGTGATAAGAATGGGTAGTTGCTAAGCCTGCATTGCAATCCAAACAATGCAGTGGAATTCGCTCTCTCAAGATGACAAAAAAGTTGGAAATTCGAAAAGCTCATTAGCCCCACTATATACAAAAAAAAAACCGTTTGGCATTTCGACTATAGAAAGAGACAACTAGAAATTGTTGACTTAGTAAAATTTCTAGTTTTTCACAATAATGTCTTTTATTTTAAATCTTAATCAATAAAACACAAAAGTTAAGTACAAATTGTAATCGCAACTTTTTCGAATGCTTTTCATAGCCACACAATTACATATATAACTTTCAACAGAGTCTTGAAAATCAACCCTAAAAACCTTTAAGTTTATTCTGGTATATTAATTATTCCATAGAAAAGTGGCAATTTTGTTGGATCATGTCGAACAAGTATAAGAAAAGGTGCATCACATCGCATAGACACAGTATTTCCTGATTTTGTCAGCAATGCCAAAGTAGCTGCAGCTGCTTCAGTACCTTGTTCATTCACATTGAAATCAACTTTATGAAGGATTTCATCAACATAGAGATGAGGTCTTTTCAAGCCCGGTATCGAACGTAATTGATCAAGTCTTTGAAGGCTTATAGCTGAGTCTGGAACAGTTTGGCGACGTTTACGTGATGGGACTGTGTCATTTTTTATATCTTCAACTTTTTCGACCTCAGTTGGCATTTCTGTTGGGCTCATCGTTGTACTGACCATCGAATCACCCTCCTTAGTCTTATCTTTTTGTTCCAGTTTATCTGTTGTTGAAGAAGTTTCATTTGATGAATCTTCACTAAATCGAGAAAATATCAATGGAGCTTCGTCATAACGATCTAATGGTCCAGAAAATGGTGATCTTTGTGAGCCAAATGATAATGAAGATGGACTAGCTTCAGCTAAGATTTCCGCATGCTTAGGAGCTTCAACGTAAATTGCTCCCCATGGTGGATTGGAAAATGAAGCTGAAGCTTTGGCAATAGCTTCAGCTGAATTTTCTTCGGGATCAGCAATCAAAGCCAGATCAGCTAAGCCATTTACAAAGATGTCTGTAATACCCATTTTTTCAAGTGGAGTTTTCAGCTCGATTTTATTTGTAACATGGAATTTGGGAAATGCTAGAGTAGCAGTTGCATATTCCATTTTTGAAATAAGCTCATTTAAGCGTTCGCCAGTTAAATCCTTTTGCAATTGCTGGAGTTTTAATCGTGTTGAATCAATTGGTTGAATGACGTACATTGTGGTTTGATTTCCCTGATAGGGTAGACCAATAATCCGACAGTCTGAAGGAGGAGAAAAAATAATTTGTATCAGAATCAATACAATTTTTTTTTAAAGATTAAACTTACTGTATTCTTCGGAATGATAAAATGGGAAAGAACCTCCAGTGGCCATGAGAACTATACCAACTGGAATGCTATCTGGTCCATCGGGATAAAAATTTTGCCTGTTTAAAAAACAAAAACTGTACAAAGCCCTGCCCTAGTTTCATGATCTATATTCCCTTACCGATAATTTCCAGCATCAAAAAAGACCTGCTCCCAGAAGCCTTTAAAGTACAATGTACTTGCCAAAATCATATTCGTTTCTTTTACTAGTTCATTATCAATAATGGTAGGAATTTTTCCCAGTGTATTCTGATTGACCCAGCTATTTATATAATGCTTGGCATCTTCTGTTCTCCGTCTAAAATCCAATGGTGTCACTTCACTCTTATACACAGATTGTGCAGCATAGGCGTAATCTGGTTTAAGGCTAAAACCATTTTGTACGAAAAGTGCATTCGAAACTCGAATTGTATGTCCTTCGAGTTTTTTCCTTCCTGATGCACCAAAACCACGTGCATCGAAAGGAAGTGATCTCCATCTCGTCGGAGTGTGTGGTCTTTTTGGAGTTTCTGATTGTAAGACAACATCTTGCAATAACCAACCGAATTCTTCATGAATCTTTGATGAACTTAGTTCATTCTTTCCATTAAATGAGTCAAATATTTGATTGAGTTGTTTGTAACTGTTGCCATATGAACCCATTTGGAGGAGTGACAAAGCTGACATAACACTTAATGGGGAGAATATTTGAGTATTTGGATATTCATCGGTATCAAGTGCAACGGCTAGTTTATGAGCAAAGTTCATAACACTTTGGGCAACACGCTCGGATGTTTCCTGATCGTAGCGAATGTCTCGAGTGATTTCGGGAATTTTAAAGTCATTTAGATTGAATCTATAAAAGAAAGACAAGGTTTTAGTTTTTTCTTTTTTTTATTTTAGTTTATTGCAGGTTTTTGAAAGACTTACTCGGCCATTGCATTTGTGACTAAAAGTGCTGCCAATCCAAGGAGGAATTCGGGCAACATCATTGTTATCCTCATATTTTAAATTGTGCTGAAAGTAGAGACACATTTAATTTTTTTTTGGGTTAGTCGAAAATCGTGTCAAGTACCTACATTAAATTAAAAACCAAAGCTTCAAGCTTTAGTTAGACCAAATTGACGGAATGTCAATTTTTAATTATTTGTATTGCGTGCATACTCGTAGAAGAACTACAGCTGACAAGTAAAAAAAAAAAATCATGTGTGCAATTAACACGTGGTAGAAGTGAAACCTTAAAAAATCATTTTTCTTGCAAAAAAAATAAAATAGAAAAAAATTCTATCACCTTCAAATCCATGTTTTTTTATAGGACAACCTAAATAAATTTTAAATCATCTGAAAGATTATTGTCTTAGCTCAAAATATATATATCGATCATGTCTATGAGACATCTACAAAAAGAGCTAGAATTTTTTTAAACTCGATCAATTTCCATAAAAAAAAGCGAAAAAACACGTATTTTTATCTTCTCACGCTATTAAATGCATTTTTTACCTAACAACCTATAAAATTTTTTACACCATCTGAAAGCTTATTGTCTTAGCTCAAAATATATATGTATATCGGTCAACCCTATGAGATATCTACAAAAAGAGCTAGAATTTTTTAAACTCGATGAAATTTCATCCAAAAAGCAAAAAAAAAAACATTTATTTTTATGTTCTCATGCTATTAAATCATTTTTTTTATTTGACAACCTATAAAAAATTTTATACCATGTGAAAGCTTATTGTTTACCTTGTATAATGATGCATAAATCTTATTTCAAAGATGTCTACAAGAGAAGTTAGAATTGTTTAAAGTCAACCATGTCGAATTTCCAGACTGAGATTACGGTACTTCCTACACTGGTAGCTGGTCATCGCCAACAGATCTCCACAGGTATTTTTTAAATTTTTTTCAATTTAAGATTGTGTAACTTGTAGAGCACGTAACGTTATGTGTAATATATCAAATAAAAGGTTATGTTATCAGCATGCGTATTAAAGTGTGTTGAAAAAGAACATCTTTTTACCGTTATCTCCGAATTTTGAATATAAAATTAATTGAAATTTTGTACAATTACAACTTATTTAATTATCCATCTACAGTAAAAATTTCATTCATCTATCTATTAAAACGAAAAAGTTATAACAATTTGAAGTCGTGTCGCGTTTTCGTTTCATCTTGTTTCAAATCACTACGATACTAAAGAAGTTTTCACTTCAAAAAAATGGAGGACCATCGAAAACTCTGGAAACAATCAGGCAACACGAGATAGGTGTGATCAGGAAGATAGAAGGATGGTTTGGCAGCAGGGCCGTAGTCAGAAGGGGGGGGGGGGGGCATTGAGAGGCAATGCCCTACCTTAAATTTTAAATGCCCTACCTTAAAAAATGCCCTACCATCAGAAATGCCTTACCTTCAAAAATGAACTACCTTCAAAAATACCCTTATAAAAATGCAGTACCCTCAAAAATGATCTAACTTTAAAAATTCCCTTCCTTAAAAATGCCCTAACTTAAAACATGCCCGAACTATGGAAATATCCTTCTTACAAAAAACGCTTTAGCTTTTACAATGCCCTAACTTCAATAAGGCTGCACTTAAGAAAATGTGCTTTCTTCAAAAAAGCTCTAGCTTTAAAAATTGCCAACTTTTAAAGATGCCGTTGCTTCAAAATTGATCTTGCTTTAAAAGTTCCCTGCCTCAAAAATGCACTACCTTCCAAAATGTCATATTTGTAAAAATGTTCTATGAAATTATAATACGGCTAATAACTGAAGATATCTCAGACAATAAAAAAAAAATATCGGAAAGATTTGAACAGCTTTTGACAGAAGACATTTTTTTTTTTAAAGAAACCGGTACTTTAAAACATAACCTCAAAAACAGTAAAAAACGCCTTTTTTGCATTATCCCAACGCAGAGTTAATATTTCAAAAAAGAAAAAAAGTGACTAAATATTTTGACTTCGGATTCGAGTCCAGCACAAAAGTCTCAGATACAAAATAAAAGTTAAATGATGTTAACTTTCCCAAAACCAAATCATTCTTTTATATTGGAAAAATGCTAATTTTCAATTGATTTTTAAGGTCTAAAAATTCCACCAAGAGAAGAGTTACTATTGTCAAAAAAATTATTTGAGTAGACTCGAAGATAAAACATAACACCGAAAACCAAGTGCAGATTTTTACAAAAAAAGGTTTAAATTGGCGGTAATATATTGTGCTCTATTGTGATTTCAAGAAACAAAAAAAAAAAAAAAAACAATGAAACTAAATTAGGCACTGTGTAAAAAAAATCAATTTTTTTTTACCTTCATAAAGCAATTGCTAAAATCCTAGTAGTGTCAATTTTCAACTGAATTGAGTATAGAAAAAGATATTTAGGCCATTTCAGGAACATATAATACATGTGGTTTTGATTAAAAAAAAACCTAGACCTTTTAAGATCAAGAATTTCAAGAATACTGTTTTCAAATACATTTTTTCCACTTTTTTATCGATTTAAGTTATACGCCATTAAAAGAAAATGTATTTTTCAATTTTTATATTATATATTTTATACATACTATAATTATTTTTAAGTTCAACGAGGTACATTTTATGAGAATAGGTTGAGAACTTACTTGGAAAAAAAATATTAAACGATTTTATCTACTAATGCCTTACCTGATAAGACTGTTGCCCTACCTTAAATTCAACTCTGGCTACGGGCCTGTTTTGCAGAAAGGAAGCAAGACAAAATGGACCTCGCAAGGGAACTCAGAAACATCAAATCGATACCCATCAACTAATTCACAATTTCAGAACTGCTTTGAAATGAAGGGGAGCAAAATGGGTTTAAAAGTCTAAACGGGCCAAACCAAATTTAGTAAAGTCAAAAAGTGAAGTTATTTGTTTTTTGTTGTAGGTGCCTTTGACATTTAAAAAAAAAAAAATAAATAAATGCACAACTGGGTCTCACGTACTTGCTCTTATGTTAAAATTAGATCTTATCTTAAAGCTTTTTCCGAAAAACAGTAGGGGAGAATTATAATTTGATTTTTCTAAAGCATTTTGAAAATCGTTAGAGCCGTTTTCTTAAAAAAATATTTTTTGTATACAAAAATTTTCTAACATTTACAAAAAAAAAAAAATTGGTTTGCCATTTTGAAGAAATAATTAATTTACACTTAAAAACAACATTTTAAAATATTTCACTAAGTTTTCAAAAATTTAATTTTTCAAAAAAAAAAAAAAAAAAAAAAAAATTAAACATTTTTTTAAAAATTAAAAAATGTGATTTTTGAAAATTTAAGTGGTATTAACATTGAAGATAGAGCGTTACTTTAGAACATTTTTTTTTCTTAGAATATATTCAAAAATCACCTCTTTAATTCTCCTTAACTTACTTATGGGATACCGTGAATATGAATTACTTGTTTGTCCTAGAATTTATTTTGATTAGTTTAAAGACATATTTCATATTTATGTGTATTTTGTTTATTACAAGGTATGTGTGTGCAATTAATAAAAATGTTTTATATATGGAATTAAAGGTAACATAGTAAGCTATCTTATAATGACAAAAAACTTTTAGTCTTTACTGAATATTTAGATATTTCGACGTTTAAAAAAACACGTTTAAGTAAACACTTACAGCCCTATTTATAAACTCATCATAGACAGTACATAGCATTATGTACTCTTTCTAATGTCTTTAAACAGAAAATTGTTATTTATAAACTTTGAGCAACGTTTAATAGAAGTTGTATAAGCTAAACGAGTTTTTAGGTTGTTTAGAGCCTGAATAAGAATATATTTTGCTTAAATGTCATTTGAACATCAAATAATTTTCAGAAAAAGAAACAAATATCAATATTTGTATATATTTTTTTCATTGAAGAATTTATTTTTTGGATTACATTTCCAATTAAATAAAGAACTTGAAGTCAACTAAATCAAAAAATAAGGAATTTGGAGATTTGTTCCTGATATGATTTAGGAGAAATTTTGGCCGCAGTACTTATAAATTCATATGTGTACCCCTTCATCTTTTTCTTATTCCATAGAATTTATGTCTACATTTTCATGCATGTGAACCAAAAAAGCCGACGGAAAATACATTTTCCAATCCAATCTAATGAACAATTTGTTGTCAAGCAAAAACAAATGAAATGTGTTTTTTTTTTTTAGAGATTTTCTTCTACATATGACATTGAGAACTTTCGCCCACGTTTTTGTTTATTTTTTTTTGTTTATTTTTGAATCAGATGAAGTTATTTTGTCGACAGATGGAGTTGTTTGTCGTACTAATTTCCATATTTAGTACTTATTTGGACACAAACCTAGCATAACAATAATGGCTAGGAAAATGTTTAATAAATAGAAATTTATGTAACGTTGCATAAAGGCTACATAAAACTTTATGTATTGTATAACTATGCAGCCGTTTAGAGCTGTTTAGTGAAGTCTAATAAATAAGGCTGTTAATATCAAATATCTAGTTGGTTTAAAAATTTAAAACCATTTTCAATACAGATTTATAGACAGTAAAAAAAAATCTTTCATTTAATACCAATATGATTTTTCTAAGTTATATATTACGAGTTCTACGATCAGTTATTTTGAGATGAGCAACTTCAACCTCAAATATCTCGACTTTATCATGAACGATTTTAAAAATATTTCAGACACGTAACAAGCTCAACGCCACCTTTTATTTTATAATAAATTCATCTCTGTACACACGGGCCCGTTTTAATAGGCATTTTAAATTTAATATAGGCAGGGTGTAAAAGTTTGGCCTTAGTCTTTTCAATCTAAATAAGGTTATAGCTGAGCAGAATCCTGTATCTGAATAATCCTGTATCGATTTTTTGACCAAAACCCATAAAAAAAAATTTGGCAAATTGGATTAGGGTAGAGTTGCCTGATTCCGGCTGGCTCCAGTAGCCGGCCACCTTTCAGAAAAATCGTTATGACTAGTGATTTCGTAGGATTTATTTCAATAGAACACAAAAAAATGCTTTGAAATTCAACAGTTTCCTGTATTTCCTTTTAAAGTTTAAATAAAATGCACGACTAGCTCTTAGAGTTCAAGTTGATTAAATTTTTAAGACTCTTTATATAGAACTTTGGAAAATGTAGGTACCTTCTATTATATGGGTAGGTACAGAAAGAAAAAAAAAATTAAAAAAAAAAAAATAAAATTCTTTTTTTAAAAAAATAAAATAAAATCTGAAATTAAATTGCCCTCAAAAAAAGTTTACAGTTTGGATTGATATATTAAGATGCATTTTTAGAAAAAAAAAAAAATTCAAAATTTTTTATAAATAATTTTTTGGAAAAAAAGCTTTAAAATAAAATTGGTATGCCATTTTGTAGAAATAACTAATCAACATCTAAAAACAAAATTTCAAAAAAATTCAATGTCCCGTTTTTGAAAATTTGATTTTTCAAAAAAAAAAAATCCAAAAACTATTTTTTGAGAAATTTTATTTTTTGGTTTATATTTAAATTTTATCCATGCTTCTTCACAAAAAGTTTTGTTGAAATCTAAAAAGCGGTTTTGGAGATAATCGGATTTGAAAAAAAAAAAACGGTTCTATGGCAGGTTCCTTTAATAATGATTTTCAAAAAAAAAATGTTTTCATTAGAAGATAATAAAGATAAGACCTTGTCTTAAAACTAACATTTGAATAAAGAAAAATAAGTACATTTTTGAATCATTTGATGTTATAACTTTTTTACAATCAAAATTGTTTCTAAATTCTAAAAACACAAAAAATTAAATAAAAAACATTCAATTAATTTAAGCTTGACCAAATAAAGTCAGTGGCCGGAAATGGGACACTGGATGGCTGAAAATAGGAAACAAAGGCCGGATTTATACAAAAACTTAAATAAAATATTTTTGAGAAATATTATTAACTTTTTTTTAACCATACCGAAAAATTAATAAATAAAGTACATTTCATTTCAAGAATTTTTCGAAAATGTTTATTTTATGAAACAAGATCCTTAAGGGGCCAGCTACTAGCAACTCTACCCTATATTTTTTTGAGATTTTGTCTCGAATACACGTCAAAACTAACACTTAGATTGTTAACTAATGACCTTCTTGAATAAAAACGTGCCACCTGAAAAACCTAAATTTGATTATCTTCTTTCACCAATAAATATTTATACGAATTCGAATACAAAAAACGTAATCAAATTCAGAAAAAAAAACAACACAAAAATACCACTGAAATCAATCAATCAATCTCAGCAGCTTCAAAAGAAGTAAAATATTGTAAACATATTATTGCAACTACTTTTCACTATAAACCGAGATTTAAAGCTTTTAAGACTCAATATTTAATTATGATTAAATAGCTTGTTTCAAATAAGCAGAATGTTAAAAATGATATGAATCATTGGAACGAGTTTTAAAATTGTCTTAAATCATTGTCTAGAAAATGCTGGTTTAAGCTGCCTATATTAATTTTCGAAAAAAAAAAAACAAGTTATTATATTAAATGCAGAATTGAGAACTTTGCACAGTAAAACCACAAAAAAAAATAAAAATAAGATAAAAGTTATCTAATTCAATTTAGAAAAATTTAATAAATTAATGTAAATGATAACAACTTGCAACACTTGATAAATAGCTTTCAATTTCTTCCGGGTAAGATTGAACTTGAAAATACGCGCGCAAAATATTATGATTTTTTTTTTTTAACTTAGGTACTAAAAGATCTCATACCAGTTTTAAGACAAACAAATCAGAGAGCTGACAATACAAACTAGGACTTAAATTTGCTTCACTTCTCAACACTTTTTATAAATAAACTCAAAAAATCATAACTGTCAAGATAAAATAAAATTCCAACACGTTCCATTTACCTATTTTAATACGATTGCTCTAATTGAATGAACGCACCGAAAGTTTATAAAGATTCCGTTTCGACACCGAGAAAAGTTTAAGTCAGACTGAAGTCTCGAAATAATTTAATTAATAAAATAGCTATCTACTTAATATTCAGCAAACCACAATGATAGATGAATTATTCCAACAATATAAAAAAAAAAAACAACAAAAAGTTTAAAAATAAATACACGCGAAAGGCCAAAAGGTGTGAGATTTTTTGATTACAACCGGCTTAAGCTTCATCAAGGTTTGAATTGGTATGTTTTAGTTTTCGTAATGTTTATTGTCATTTTGGAAGAACCCAAAATTTTATTTACACTCCGTATTAATATGCATTAAATTAAAAGAAAGCTTTTCTTATAAGCTTGAAGATTTTTAAAATCATTAAAATTCAATTTCAGAGTATGTTTAAATTTAATGCAATATGAAAGAGAAAAATAAGAGAGAAGCTTTCTGTGATATAGTTGACTATTTTTTGAGTTGGATTTTAAAAAATGCTAATATCTAATCTAATATCTAAGTTATCAGGTAAAATGTACATAGGGATATTTTACCCAAAAAGTTGATTAATTTTTTTTTTTAATGTTGAAAATTCTTAAAATATTTAATAAATAATTTAATAATTATTTAACCCATTAAAGGAATAAAAAGTATATTTGGAATGGGATAGAAAAGAAATTAAGCAATTTTGAAAAAGAAATTTTCAGTGAAAAAAAGCTACGTATACGCCACAGAAAGAAAAAAAAAGTATTTTTTTATTTTTTCCAATTTTTGTGTGGAGGTTATAACCACTTTAAATAAAATAAAGACAATAGGGAACTGCGATACCGTGATCTATATCAAAATGGGTCCCAAAAGTTACAAACGCGGCATATCCTGCAGGGGTTGAAAATTGCATTTTCCGATGGATATAACGACTTTTAAGTCCTATATGAGGAAGCTAACACATTTAAATGCCCATAATTCATTTTTTGGTTATCCCTCCACTTCCAAAGTCTGCTGTAGACTCGTTTACTAAAAACTCCGGGTGATTTTCATTACAATTAGTAGACTTTTGCTATTTTTGATGCCAAAATTGTAAAATTAAAAAAAAAATTGTCCCATTCAAAGAACAAATGAAGTAATTTAAAATCGTCTCTCATCGTCATCCTATGTTTATTGGGTGAAGGATTTATGCAATTGTATAAATAGAATATTAAAATGTACCTACATTACATAATAAAGTTATGTAAAAAAAATGAAAGACTAAATCATTATCCAACTTAGTTTTGCTACGGGTGTGACATTAAGAATGAAGAGGATAGTCTCACCTAAAATCTGATGCATATATATTTATTTATTGCAATTTTTCGAAAACGGCTCTAACGATTTCGATTAAACTTGGTGTAAACTAGGGTTTCCTAAATTCTATAAATTACTTGAATTAATTTTGTAACTGTTTAAGGTTTTGTTTGGCATTGTGAACATTTCATTGTTTAATAAAGCTGCAAAAAAAATGTTTCCATAAAAATAAGGTTGACATCAATTTCAAACTCGACGGTCACTGCTTGGACTATGAGAAATTCTGCCGTAAATAAAAAAATATAATTATTCAAAAAAAATTTCTTAGTAGTGCTTAATATATTATTACCCCTCATTATGCAGCCATGGTCCTGCCAATGTAATTTTTTTTTATGAGAACTTTACCTAACGGAGTTGCCGTTTTTGTTTACTTTAAAAAAGCTTATCGGTTTTTATTAATCGCCAAAATTAAGTGTAACGAAAAACCTTAACAGACTTCAGGCTCAGGCTGTATTAACGCATTTATATACTTTATATCTGAAAGTATATTAGTGGAGTAACTAAAGCTCAAAAATTGGCAATATTAGGGAACCCGGCCGAACAGCTTAGATTTTGATGATCTTTTTTTTCAAACGTCGGTAATTAAAAATACTTTAAAGTCTATAGATTAAAAATTGCCGGTGTTGCCGTTTTGATTTTTTAAATTTAATTGAAGATTTTTATGAACAAAAACAAATTTTTTTCAAAAATTTTTCTTAAATTTCATAAATTAATTGATGCCAAAAGATTGTCTAGGAAATTCAAGGAAAAAAAATATATAGGAGTGAGGGAAAATCTTCCATAGTTCAAGCGATAGATGCAATTTTCTTATTAATTGACTTCAAACACAAAAAAAAATATTTGAACACAACGGCAACACCTACAATATTCAAATATACATTTTTTAAAAGCTAGAAGCTTAGTCATATATGTAAAATTAAAATTAAGTTAATTGAATGAACGGCTTTTGAAAGAATGGTAATTGAATTCAGATTTTTGAAAAAAAAAATTATTGAAAAAATTTTAACATGTCGTTTTTTAAACTTGGCCGTAATATAAAATGCATTTATTTTCAAATTTGTTTGGCCGCATTTATTATGATTTCAAATTATAAAAGGAAATGTCAATATGTATTACGGTTTATGAACAAAATTAAAAAGTATTTCATTTTCGAAGAACTTTTTTTAATAAGAGTTTTGAAAAAAAATGTAACTTATTTTTTTTTTAAAGTTCAACATCTAAACATAAAATTATTTTTTATTCATTTAATAACCCTACTGTTGAAAGTTAAATAGCAAAAATTTAAAGTTCCTATTTACCACAGTCTTTGAGAAAATTAATTATTTCAATGCAAAAATTCAGTTTTAATAAAAAAAAAACCATTAAAATTGAAGTAATTTTTCATGTTTTTTTCAAAAGTGTGATATATTTTACCTTTTTTGCTTCGAAATTCAACTGCTAATATTTATGGCCAAACATTTTTTTTAAATAAATTCATATTTTATTAGAAAAAGTTTGGAAAAAAGTCATTTTAAATTTTTTTAATAACATTTTTTTTTTTTAATTCTGAGTTTGAGGACCATTTTTTCAAAAAGTCTTGATTAAATTAAGTGGATTTAAATTTAAGAGATAAGAATGAGCTTCTGGCTTTTTAAAAATGTATTTTAAAATATTGTAGGTGTTGCCGTTGTTTTCAAAATATTTTTTTTGTGTTTGAGGTCAGAATGTTAGAAAATTGCATTTATCGCTTAAACGATGGAAGATTGTCCCTTACAGCCTTTTATATATTTTCCTTAAATTACCTAGAGAATCTTTTGCTATAATTTGTTTTATGAAATTTAAGCAAAAAAAATGGTTTTGTTAAAAAAAATTTAATTTTAATTTAAAAAAAAACAATACGGCAACACCGGCAATTTTTAATCTATAGACTTTTAAGTATTTTTAATTACCTACAATTGAAAAAAAAAATCGTCAAAATCAGAGCTGTTCGGCCGGGTTCCCTAATAATTTGCTTTAGTTACTCTACTATATATTCAGTAACACTTTTAATTTTACAAAATCACAAAACAAAGCAAATCTATACGAAAAAACTGTTTTCAACCATGTTAAGTGGTCATAAATTAAGTTTCTCATCTCAATCAAAATAACTTCTTAGTCATTTGGTCCAAATATTTTTGGCCAGGTTTTAGACCAAAATACCGCACTGTGGGGCGTGCAAATGAACGTTGCGTGCGCGACATTTGAAATATTATTTTTAGTTTTCCGTATCAAGCTGAGATGAAAAAAAAGATTTGTATGGTAAATTAGCTTTATTACCCTGAAATAGGTCAGCTGAGAAAATTGTACTTCAGTTTTTTGTGACCACTGATTGCTTCCACTGTGCTAAAAGTCTCTCTTTAATTCTTTCATTGAACTGTGACAACGATCACGGTGTCGTCATTACTCATCTGGCCATGAGAATCTGGATATTTTAAAATCTCTCTCTGTCTCTCACAAAAAAAAAAAAAAAAATTAGCACCTCGCTTTATATCTAACAAATTTGTATATGCACTTTTGTAGCACGATATGTTGGTGCTTTGAAGTCGATGATGATGATTATATGAGTCTTCCATTCAAAGCCTACGACAAACAGAAATGATCTAGTTATTCAAGTACTCCGCCTCAAACCCACCTGTCCATCCACATAATAATCAAAAATAATAATGAGTCCAATGATAAGTGGATGAACTGACGCAGAACTCTTGGAACTCCTCTGAGTGTTGTGTGTTTGGTTAGCCCTGAATGTTGGCGGCGAATGTGCTTTGTTGTGTGGAAACCCCAGGATAAGTTACTCACCTGTAAATTCCGAAATGACGCAGTTTTCTTTATATTTTTTTTTTTAATCAACTTTAGTGTTGACAAGCGTGTGTAATGTCAAGCTCAAGGGTTGAAGGAAGGATGAAGAAAACAAAAATTGTATATGAACAGAGGATTGTCAACTTCAAAGATACAAAACAATCTAAACATATTTAAACAAGTCACCACTACCGCCGTGAGTCGCTGCTGCTTCGCACATTGCCAATATTTATACGACCGCGGATCAATGCAGTTTGGTCAATATTGGATCTAAAAATAGAGGTTTTGTTCGAAAAATTTGCTTTGTGTCGAGCTGATGGACGGACAACCGACGTTGAGAATGTTGTGTTTTTTGTATCTGAACTTCTGGACAATGTTCACTGTCAGCCACGGCGGCGATGTCGATGCCGCACACAGGTAAATTTTCCCAAATTCATGGCCAAAACTACAAAAAAAAAATTTGCGATTTGTTGTTTTTTTTTAATGCCAAGTTGTTTACAAATAACATAAGCTTAGAACCTGATTGATCATGCGATGCAAATTGTAACTGTTTAATCAGTAGATGCTTTCAAAGTAGAACATTTTAATTAACGAGTGCAGTAGCAAGGTTGGTTTCTTATAAGAAGTAGTTTGCTTTATTTTTTATTTAATTTTTTTTGGCGATTTTTAAAATAATTAACATGGATTCTGTTGCTAGTGGTATGTTAAAAAAAGATAATGACAAAGATAATGCAAAATTTTAAGTCTAAAGTAAATTTTAAAGCTTTTTAAGATAATGTGTTTGAGCAGTAAAAACAAACAAATTTTTTTTCTTTGATAATGAAAAAGTTAAGTTGATTTGCGTTTTTCTGTACTGAAAATAGTGTTGAAAAATAGTTAAATGTTTCCTTTATGGGAAACAATCCTAAAACATTGCGGTTTTTTGCGACTTTTTATAATATTGGCTTCAAAAGGTGTTGGGGACGGTGATTTTTTTTTTTTTTTTTTTAATTAGATTTTTCTTTTTTGACACAGGATCGTAATTAACTTTCATTTTTCTTTCAAGAAAAAAGCTTTCTGAATTTTTAAAAAGCTGTTCGTCACGTGACATTACAGAAAAAATTAATTTTTTTGGTACCAAAGGTTGAAATATTGAAATTTCGGAGCAAATTTAACGGATTTTGATTTTGCATATATGAACATAGAAGAAGATGGCTGGAGTGCCTCCAGAAATAACAACACCTTCTTAAAACAAAATATAAATTGGTTGCAATATGAAATATCGTTTCCATGCTGAGCCCATGGCTTTGTTGGACGGACTCAAATGGATTTTTCAGACCTAAGCGAACGGTCAAAGAGACGTAAAACAGAAGATTTACGTTCTAACTATAATGCCGAAGAATTAAGCTATGCTGCGCCATGCAACTGCGAGAAAAAGGGAAACTTGTTCATCAAATGTAATGAAAAATATAATATTTTCAACTCCTTCACGTGCTGAAAAATATCAAAAGCTTTGAAAAAAATTGACCAGAAAATTATTCCATATACAGCAGAAGAAGCACTTTCAATAGTTGTTGAAGGAAAATTAACTTAGTTTCATAATAACCATATGTATCCAAACTTAAGCCTCAATAAAATTTATTCATTCATTGGACAGCTCGGCGAAGAAGCCCAAGAATCACGAAACAAAGATATAAAGCGTTTCGAGAAAGTTTCTCAAGAAAATTTTCGAGGCAGCAAAATATGGAAGATTTGTTTTATAATCTCTTGGTCTCTTCTGACCCATTAATAAGTGGTTTGAGAAAACTAAATCCTAAAACAAAAAATGCGTTTCCCTCTGAAATACTTCAGTTTCTAATAGAACCAGAGATCGAGCAAGCAGACTTATAGTTACAGTTTCACAACTCACAAGTCATTGAATGATATACACACATACAAACTCACACTCATGTTTATTTATGTTTATAGTTGTTATCTATGCCTGCATTATTTATTTATTTATAATAACGACTGTTCAACTGTTTTTTTCAATCTATTGAATGTATAAATATTGTATTATTAAATGTCAAATGAAAGAAACCCTATAGCGTAAAGTAAAAAAAAAACGACTTTTTTCATTTTTTGCTTCTTTTTTGTGAATTTTCGTGTAAATTTACTTAAAAATGGTGAATTTTATGGAAATTATCTTATTTTGATATAATCATGCAATAATAAATTGAATAAACACAAAAAATAATTTTGGCCATGTTTTTGGGAAAATTTACCTGTGTGTGCCGTGAGGAAAACGCTCCGGTGCATAATAATTAAGACGAGTCCCACAACACACAAAACAGAAAATATTTGTATGAGAAGTTATGTACATATCTTGATACTTTTTTTTAGTCCATTGGCCATTCAATGTGCTTTCGATTTTTAAATTGATTTTCAGGTTTCAAGCGCACGAGCTTCATGTTTAAAGTGTATGTATTTTATGTTAGTACAGATTTACTTTTTTTTTTTGTTTTATCAACTTTACCTTGAAATTATAATTTCACAGTACCTAGTTGACTTGGAGATTAAATTGTTTTTCTTGCGAAATATTTAATCAGAATAATAGCGGATTTATTGGAAATTTATTTTGTAATTGTAGTTCTTTTTTTTATTATGGCAGATGAGTTAACAATGTTTAAAGTTACTGAACAAACTCAAACTTATGAACAAAAAAGAAAATAAGTATTAAAAAAAAAAACACTACGTAAAATAGGATAAAATAGGGAGTGTGTGAAGTTAGCCCCCCTTTTTTTGAAATTGTTATTTTTGAAAGTTGTTCCAGGTTGTTCCCGATTTGTTCCGGATTGTTCCAAATTTTTTTTGAAAAATTTTCAAAAATAGAGGTTTTAGAGCCAAAAAACCGTTTTTGACCTAGCCCCCCTTTTTTCGAAAATTGAAATTTTGAAAGTTGTTCCGGGTTTAAAAAGTTGTTCCGAACATTGTTCCAAATTTTTGGACCTCTAAGTTCAATATTTCGAAAGTTAGGGGCCAAAAACCAAAAAATTCTAGCCCCCCTTTTTTCGATTTTTTAGGTTTTTATATTTTTTTTAGCTTTAAAAAGTTGTTCTAAACATTGTTCCAAGAAATTGAGGTCCTAAAGTTTGTATTTTTAAAGATATGACTTTGGAAACTTTTTTTCAAAAAACTAAAAAAACAACTTTTCCAATTATTGTTTTCCAAATTTTTTTTCTGAAATCGAATATTTAACCATATATACATATTTGGAGTGAGTTTCAGTGTTCTACAGTAAGAGCATCAACTCGAAAATGCACTTTCAAAATAAATCTTGATGTTTTCACATTTTCAAAAATTTCCATAGGCCCCCCTTTTTCGAAAAATAAAATTCCAAAAGTTGTTCCAAGTTGAACATTAATATTTCTTAAGCCAAACCAAAAATCGTTAAGAAAAACAAACAACTAGGCATTTAAACTAAAAAAAAACTGTTTAAGTAAACTCTTGCCCCAATTTTGCTCCCCTCTTGAAAATTTTAAGATCCAAAAATTAAAACAAATTAGTCTTCTGATTTTCTTTAACCTGTTAAAATAAAATATGTTTCAAAGATATATCAACCCCCCAAAATTATAAAAAACCCCCCACCACTCCCCAAATTCGAAAACCGAAAATCCAAAAACGCACACACATGTATTATTATGAAAACCAAAATGTTCCCAACTTTTATCAAAAAATAATGAAAAATATAGATTTTAGAGCAAAAAAACTATTTTTACGATATTAGAAAAAAGTTCTCATTTAACCCCAAAAATTTTCAAAAATTAAAATTTAAAAAACAATATTGTGATAATATAGTCCTTTAAAATTAATTCCAGTTAAAACATAAGAAAAAAAATGTATATAAGTTTTTTTTCGAAAACGTGCTCCCCAGACCCCCTTTTGACCAAAACTGAGAATATCAAATTAAATACTTATAAAAAACCCCACGTTAAAAAACATTATACGAGTTTCATACCATAAAACTCAAAATTAGATACTTAAAAAAATTAAAGAAAATTTTTACGATATAACAAAAAAAAAAAATTCTGGCTCCCCTTTTTCGAATTTCAAAAATTCAAAACTTGTTCCAGGTTGTTCTAGGGCTCTTCTAAATTGTTCCAGACTTTCGCTTCTTAATATTGATTTTTAGTATGAAAAATTTCAAAAAAATGCTCCCCCATCCCCCCTTTTGACAAATCCAAAATCTAAAAGTTGTTCCAAGTGCACAATCACTCAAATCCAATTGTTCCAAAGTTTCATTCAAAAATATTCAAAACTGAGCATTTTAAGCCAAAATTTCATTTAATATGGGAAAATCATGTTAAACTTGTTCTGGCTCCTCTTTTTCGAATTTCAAAAATCCAAAACTTGTTCCAGGTTGTTCTAGGGCTCTTCTAAATTGTTCCAGACTTTCGCTTCTTAATATTGATTTTTAGTATGAAAAATTTCAAAAAAATGCTCCCCCATCCCCCCTTTTGACAAATCCAAAATCTAAAAGTTGTTCCAAGTGCACAATCACTCAAATCCAATTGTTCCAAAGTTTCATTCAAAAATATTCAAAACTGAGCATTTTAAGCCAAAATTTCATTTAATATGGGAAAATCATGTTAAACTTGTTCTGGCTCCCCTTTTTCGAATTTCAAAAATCCAAAACTTGTTCCAGGTTGTTCTAGGGCTCTTCTAAATTGTTCCAGACTTTCGCTTCTTAATATTGATTTTTAGTATCAAAAATTTCCAAAAAAAATGCTCAAAAAAAAGTATGGCGTATACGTACTTTTTACTTGCGATATAGGTACTATATATCAAGTTATGCATTCGTACAAAAAAAAAAAGTTGAGATAACATTTTTCCATGACATTACGATGGTAGACAATGCCAAAAAAGTGGGTCCCGGAAGTCCGTCTGTCTGTCTGTCTGTCTGTCTGTCAGTCTGTCTGTCTGTCTGTCTGTATAAGGACCTACAGCCTGAACGGATGGACCGATTAATGTCAAACTTGGTATGTAGCGTTATTTGGCGACTCTCCAGAGGGGTTTTTGGAATTAATTTTTTTGGACCAAAAATAACGGTACTTGTCATATACCGATTTTAGTAAAATTGAAATATCTCGAAAACGGCTCCAACGATTTTGTTTAAAAAATTCAAATGTTAGTTTCAAGCTAAGGTCTATATTTCAATAAAACATTTTTTTTTGAAAATCATTATTAACGGTACCTGCCATAGAACCGTTTTTTTCAAATTCGAATATCTCTGAAACTTCTTATTCGATTTCAACGAAACTTTTTTTGAAGAAGCATTTATATAATTTAAATATAAACCAAAAATTAAATTAAAAAAAAAAAGAATTTTTGGATTTTTAAAAAAATTTTGAAATTTTTTTTTTGAAAAATCAAATTTTCGAAAACGGGACATTGAATTTTTTTGAAATTTTGTTTTTAGATGTTGATTACTGATTTCTACAAAATGGCATACCAATATTATTTTCAAACTTTTTTTCCAAAAAATTATTTATAAAAAATTGTTTTTTTAAAAAACGGCTCTAACGATTTTGAAAATTTTTTTTCTAAAAATACACGTTAATATATCAATCAAAACTGCATACTTGTTTTGGAGGGCAATTCAATTTCAGATTTTATTTTATTTTTTTTTTTAAACGAATTTTATTTTTTTTTTTCAAATTTCTATATAAAAAGTCTTAAAAATTTAAGCAACTTTAACTCCAAGAGCAAGTTCGTGCGACCCAGTCGTGCATTTTATTTTATATCAAAGAGGCCGCCAAATATCAAAAGGGCTGCAAAATTCAGTCTTGCCCAGAGGCCCCAGCAACTAACGAGCGCCATTTATCCCCTCCCCCTTTTTTACAAATCCAAAAGTTGTTCCAAACGCAAAAACACTTCAACTAATGAAATAAAAATATCTTATGTTTCAAAGTTTTAAAAGTGCTAAATTAGTTTGTCATTTTAGAAATTAAAATACATATCAATTTCATCGGCTTGTCCTTTTAATTCTGTATTAACAATACAAATTATAATTTTAGCTTAGTCTTTTCTAAAATGTAAAAAATTAATATATTAAATATACAGGGTTTCCCACAGTCACCGCCCCAAATAAAAACCATGGATTCCTGAGGTCATTTTAAGTCGAAAAACTTAAGAGGTAATTTTCTCGTTTTCGTCCCGTTTTCGAGTTAGCAAGGTTTTTATGATTTTTGCTCTCTTGTTCTTTAACTGGCCTTATCTTTGCCAAACTAAGTTTGATTTGAAGGATTTTTTTTACGACCAATCAAGAATTTATTACAGTTTTAGTTTGTCTCAAAACTTTTTTTCCTGCGGACAACCGTTTCTCCACAATTTTGCATCAAACACAATTTTCTTCGTTTTTTAAGTTGTTTTTTACACTTTCATATCATATAAGTCAAAAAAACACGTTAACGAGTATTAATTTTTTGTGCTTTTTATTAAAGCCCCGTTTATTTTCATAAAAAATAAATAAGTTTTATTTCATAAAAAAGGCTACTGAAAGTAATTAAAAAAAAATAAACAAACTGAGTGAATTAAAAAAAATAATGATTTTTAAATAAAAAATTAATTTAAATGAATTAAAAACTTTCTCTGAGCTATTGTGGTTAAGAAAAGAACAAATAGATAAAGCTCAGAAAAAGTTTTAGTTCATTTAAATTAACTTTGTTTTTAAAAATTATTTATTTTTTAATTCACTCAGTTTGTTTATTTTTTTTAATTACTTTCAGTAGCCTTTTTTATGAAATAAAACTTATTTATTTTTTATGAAAATAAACGGGGCTTTAATAAAAAGCACAAAAAATTAATACTCGTTAACGTGTTTTTTTGACTTATATGATATGAAAGTGTAAAAAACAACTTAAAAAACGAAGAAAATTGTGTTTGATGCAAAATTGTGGAGAAACGGTTGTCCGCAGGAAAAAAAGTTTTGAGACAAACTAAAACTGTAATAAATTCTTGATTGGTCGTAAAAAAAATCCTTCAAATCAAACTTAGTTTGGCAAAGATAAGGCCAGTTAAAGAACAAGAGAGCAAAAATCATAAAAACCTTGCTAACTCGAAAACGGGACGAAAACGAGAAAATTACCTCTTAAGTTTTTCGACTTAAAATGACCTCAGGAATCCATGGTTTTTATTTGGGGCGGTGACTGTGGGAAACCCTGTATATTTAATATATTAATTTTTTACATTTTAGAAAAGACTAAGCTAAAATTATAATTTGTATTGTTAATACAGAATTAAAAGGACAAGCCGATGAAATTGATATGTATTTTAATTTCTAAAATGACAAACTAATTTAGCACTTTTAAAACTTTGAAACATAAGATATTTTTATTTCATTAGTTGAAGTGTTTTTGCGTTTGGAACAACTTTTGGATTTGTAAAAAAGGGGGAGGGGATAAATGGCGCTCGTTAGTTGCTGGGGCCTCTGGGCAAGACTGAATTTTGCAGCCCTTTTGATATTTGGCGGCCTCTTTGATATAAAAAAAGTACGTATACGCCATACTTTTTTTTGAGCATTTTTTTTGGAAATTTTTGATACTAAAAATCAATATTAAGAAGCGAAAGTCTGGAACAATTTAGAAGAGCCCTAGAACAACCTGGAACAAGTTTTGGATTTTTGAAATTCGAAAAAGGGGAGCCAGAACAAGTTTAACATGATTTTCCCATATTAAATGAAATTTTGGCTTAAAATGCTCAGTTTTGAATATTTTTGAATGAAACTTTGGAACAATTGGATTTGAGTGATTGTGCACTTGGAACAACTTTTAGATTTTGGATTTGTCAAAAGGGGGGATGGGGGAGCATTTTTTTGAAATTTTTCATACTAAAAATCAATATTAAGAAGCGAAAGTCTGGAACAATTTAGAAGAGCCCTAGAACAACCTGGAACAAGTTTTGGATTTTTGAAATTCGAAAAAGAGGAGCCAGAACAAGTTTAACATGATTTTCCCATATTAAATGAAATTTTGGCTTAAAATGCTCAGTTTTGAATATTTTTGAATGAAACTTTGGAACAATTGGATTTGAGTGATTGTGCACTTGGAACAACTTTTAGATTTTGGATTTGTCAAAAGGGGGGATGGGGGAGCATTTTTTTGAAATTTTTCATACTAAAAATCAATATTAAGAAGCGAAAGTCTGGAACAATTTAGAAGAGCCCTAGAACAACCTGGAACAAGTTTTGAATTTTTGAAATTCGAAAAAGGGGAGCCAGAATTTTTTTTTTTTGTTATATCGTAAAAATTTTCTTTAATTTTTTTAAGTATCTAATTTTGAGTTTTATGGTATGAAACTCGTATAATGTTTTTTAACGTGGGGTTTTTTATAAGTATTTAATTTGATATTCTCAGTTTTGGTCAAAAGGGGGTCTGGGGAGCACGTTTTCGAAAAAAAACTTATATACATTTTTTTTCTTATGTTTTAACTGGAATTAATTTTAAAGGACTATATTATCACAATATTGTTTTTTAAATTTTAATTTTTGAAAATTTTTGGGGTTAAATGAGAACTTTTTTCTAATATCGTAAAAATAGTTTTTTTGCTCTAAAATCTATATTTTTCATTATTTTTTGATAAAAGTTGGGAACATTTTGGTTTTCATAATAATACATGTGTGTGCGTTTTTGGATTTTCGGTTTTCGAATTTGGGGAGTGGTGGGGGGTTTTTTATAATTTTGGGGGGTTGATATATCTTTGAAACATATTTTATTTTAACAGGTTAAAGAAAATCAGAAGACTAATTTGTTTTAATTTTTGGATCTTAAAATTTTCAAGAGGGGAGCAAAATTGGGGCAAGAGTTTACTTAAACAGTTTTTTTTTAGTTTAAATGCCTAGTTGTTTGTTTTTCTTAACGATTTTTGGTTTGGCTTAAGAAATATTAATGTTCAACTTGGAACAACTTTTGGAATTTTATTTTTCGAAAAAGGGGGGCCTATGGAAATTTTTGAAAATGTGAAAACATCAAGATTTATTTTGAAAGTGCATTTTCGAGTTGATGCTCTTACTGTAGAACACTGAAACTCACTCCAAATATGTATATATGGTTAAATATTCGATTTCAGAAAAAAAATTTGGAAAACAATAATTGGAAAAGTTGTTTTTTTAGTTTTTTGAAAAAAAGTTTCCAAAGTCATATCTTTAAAAATACAAACTTTAGGACCTCAATTTCTTGGAACAATGTTTAGAACAACTTTTTAAAGCTAAAAAAAATATAAAAACCTAAAAAATCGAAAAAAGGGGGGCTAGAATTTTTTGGTTTTTGGCCCCTAACTTTCGAAATATTGAACTTAGAGGTCCAAAAATTTGGAACAATGTTCGGAACAACTTTTTAAACCCGGAACAACTTTCAAAATTTCAATTTTCGAAAAAAGGGGGGCTAGGTCAAAAACGGTTTTTTGGCTCTAAAACCTCTATTTTTGAAAATTTTTCAAAAAAAATTTGGAACAATCCGGAACAAATCGGGAACAACCTAGAACAACTTTCAAAAATAACAATTTCAAAAAAAGGGGGGCTAACTTCACACACTCTAAAATAGGGTAATATTCGTCTTTTGGTAGTACATACCAATAAATCTTACTTATCGAAAACTTTAAATGTCGTGGACATTTGTTATGATGATTCTTCTAAAGGATCCCACTAAAGGTATTTGTCGACCTTAAATATGACGAACACAGTAGGCGCATTAGGAAAATACTGAGGGGTTTGAAAGGAGAAGCCGTTGAACATTAGTTTTGAAGTTCTGAGTTTGAAAATGGGATGAAAAAACAGAGGCAGGTAACGCATTCCACATTCGTGTAGTACGGCAGAAGAAAGAATCTCTGTATTTGACGGTACGTCCGAAGTTGGAATCTAGGGTAAACTGATGAGCATACCGAGAAAAGAAAGCTGGTCACTTTCCTCGATGCAAATACCACTTATAGAAAGTGGCAGGGGAGGAAGGTTTTGCTTTTATGAAAATAACAGAATTGCGTTTTTGAAGCATTCAAATCTACGCAATTTTTTATTCCCCATTGGACAATGCTATCAAGATAAGAGTTTAATGAGCTTATCATAATTAAGCCGTTCAAGTTCTACAACCGAAAAACATGGGCGAGAATCAGGAAACGAATATGAAAAACTGAGTGTACTATCATCAGCAAAACAGTTGAGTGGATTAGAAGTTTCAGACAAGAGAACATTTTTATTAAAATGAGAAAGAGAGTCGGTGACAGAATGGAGCCTTGGGGTACACCAGCGTTTATTTTGTGGGTTTCAGAATTGAATCCATCCAAAAGCACTCATTTTCGAAACAAGAGCTTGAAACTTTATCAAATGCCTTTGAAATATCAAGTGCAACAATCTTACTTTCTCCAAAACGATGTAAAGATTTGTTCCACTGCTCGGTGAGATAAACTATCAGATAAACGGCTACAACGAAAGTCGGTAGTTTGAGGATGAGGAAAATTCGCCTTTTTTGGGGACATGCTGGACAAATGCAGTAGAATATAACAGATAAAAAAGTTCACGCAGAACGATGGGAGGGATACTATTCGGGCCAGATGATTTGTGTATGTCAAGATCTTTAAGAACTCTTGCTAATGTACGAGTGCGAAAGAGGATTCGTCAAATGAATCCGTTTGCGCGCTCAAGTACTGGTGGAGTCATGACACTATCAGGCAATGTTGATTACCTCCAATTATTTAGGAAATTCTCAACACTTGACTTTTTGGGACCAATTACAGATTTTACTGTCTCTTCGAAAAAACACCTTTTCATCTCAATTTTTTTTATGAAAACTCTTTATTCTTGCTTTCAATCCCAAATTCAATGTTTTCACCAAATTTTATTAAGGTGACCCATCATTTTTGTTTTCAGTAAAAAAAAAAAAACACCCTTTTAAAAATGATATTTTTATAGACACTGTAGATTATTGTTTCTTATCTCAAAACTAACATAATTCCTGAATTTCACTAGGGTACCACTAGTATTACTATAGTATTGCACCCTTTTCCAAATATACAAATATTTTCTTTACATCTAAAAAAACACCTTTTCACATGACAAAAATTTATAGTTTTACTTTATTCGTAATTCCCATGGGAAAAAGAGAACATTTTTAATAAATTTCGTAAGGGTAACTTTTATAGGTACCTTACCTACCACTGATTTTATCGGACTTATCGCGGATTTCCCTTATTTCCCCAAAAAACCACCCTTTCTCCTAAAATATTTTTATAGACTACTTAGATTCTTGGTTTCTGTTATAAATCCAACATTTGTACCAATTTTCATTGGTGTAAAAAATGTTTCCCAGTTTTTGTGGTACTAATTCCGAATTTCATCATGTATTTAAAAAAAAAACACCCTTTCACTAAAGATAATTTTGTACCTTTATGGATTCTTAAATCTTATACCAAACAAAACTTTTTCACCAAGTTTTAAAAATTAATAAAATATAAGTCAGCTGTTATGCTACCTTTCTCACACACAACTCAACCAACCCATCAAAAAAACACCCTTTCATCAAAAATATTTTTTAAAACTTTATGAATCCTTTGTCCCTGCTTTATCTTTAACCTTCATACCGAATTTTGCCGATGTAAAGATTTGTTCCACTGCTCGGTGAGATAAACTATCAGATAAACGGCTACAACGAAAGTCGGTAGTTTGAGGATGAGGAAAATTCGCCTTTTTTGGGGACATGCTGGACAAATGCAGTAGAATATAACAGATAAAAAAGTTCACGCAGAACGATGGGAGGGATACTATTCGGGCCAGATGATTTGTGTATGTCAAGATCTTTAAGAACTCTTGCTAATGTACGAGTGCGAAAGAGGATTCGTCAAATGAATCCGTTTGCGCGCTCAAGTACTGGTGGAGTCATGACACTATCAGGCAATGTTGATTACCTCCAATTATTTAGGAAATTCTCAACACTTGACTTTTTGGGACCAATTACAGATTTTACTGTCTCTTCGAAAAAACACCTTTTCATCTCAATTTTTTTTATGAAAACTCTTTATTCTTGCTTTCAATCCCAAATTCAATGTTTTCACCAAATTTTATTAAGGTGACCCATCATTTTTGTTTTCAGTAAAAAAAAAAAAACACCCTTTTAAAAATGATATTTTTATAGACACTGTAGATTATTGTTTCTTATCTCAAAACTAACATAATTCCTGAATTTCACTAGGGTACCACTAGTATTACTATAGTATTGCACCCTTTTCCAAATATACAAATATTTTCTTTACATCTAAAAAAACACCTTTTCACATGACAAAAATTTATAGTTTTACTTTATTCGTAATTCCCATGGGAAAAAGAGAACATTTTTAATAAATTTCGTAAGGGTAACTTTTATAGGTACCTTACCTACCACTGATTTTATCGGACTTATCGCGGATTTCCCTTATTTCCCCAAAAAACCACCCTTTCTCCTAAAATATTTTTATAGACTACTTAGATTCTTGGTTTCTGTTATAAATCCAACATTTGTACCAATTTTCATTGGTGTAAAAAATGTTTCCCAGTTTTTGTGGTACTAATTCCGAATTTCATCATGTATTTAAAAAAAAACACCCTTTCACTAAAGATAATTTTGTACCTTTATGGATTCTTAAATCTTATACCAAACAAAACTTTTTCACCAAGTTTTAAAAATTAATAAAATATAAGTCAGCTGTTATGCTACCTTTCTCACACACAACTCAACCAACCCATCAAAAAAACACCCTTTCATCAAAAATATTTTTTAAAACTTTATGAATCCTTTGTCCCTGCTTTATCTTTAACCTTCATACCGAATTTTGTCAGTGTAGCATGATTTTCACATAGGTTTCTGTTATTTATTTTACTTGTTGAAGTCAAAAAACAAGCACCCTTGTTTTAAATCGGCAATAACTTTTCTTAGAGCAATCGTATTGACTTTAATTTTATGTCATTAGATTCAGCATCAAAAAATACCTTGAAAACATGTGTCATATGATGATATTCGCCAAACAATTTTTTGCATTATATTTTTGACCTTCACCCCCTCCCTCTTATCCTTTTTTTGTCCTTGGTTCTTATCCCAAAAGCAAACCTTTTGCCAAGTTTCATGAGTGTAACAATTTTTTTTTTTAAATGCCTATTTTATTTGTAGGTACTAAATATAAAAAAAATTATTACTCTATTCACATAAGTTTTAAAAACCGAAAATGATGCCAAACGTTATCTATTAAAATGAAATTGAAAAATTCAATTTCAAAATTTATCATCTAACAGTTGATAGTTGACATTCGAAATACGGGTGTACATTTGTCATGCGCAATCGGCAATGAAACTTGTATTGAAAAATGTTCAATGCAGCTGCTTAGAACGTATAAGAAATCGAGATCATAACGAATATAAGCGAAATAAAAACCTAAATTCTTTGTTTCTTTTTAAGAGGCGTGGATCTTAAAAAAATTTGCGAACTACTGCTCATCAAAATATTAACAAACTAAAATTTAAAGAGTTAATCATTGTCTTTGCTTGCACTCTGGTCCGTACTGTAAAAATTCATATAAACAAAAGATGTTTAAAGTGAATTTTTCCGAGTCTAACAACAAGCCTCCAATCTACATAAACTCTAGCAAAGTTCGCATTAAATAAACAAAATTATTGTTCCCATCGCACATAACAGCTTCTTAAATTGAGCAAAACTTGCATCATCGAACTTAACAAGATCTTAGGTTTACCCCCTCTAAAAACAAGCTTTATCTCATCTCTGAAATTACTCTTAAAAGCTTATACAAAATATCAAACAAAAAAGCTTAAACTCATGCAGATTACAATCAACTAATAAACAAAAAAAAAAAAAATTATTTTCTCATCGTCAGCTAGTACAAAACGGTCAAAGTAAAAAAAAAAAAATATAATTGAATGCGACTTTTCTCAAACAACGTTGCTTCCGTACAGAAATCACGTACAAGTTCCATCTCAACATGCAGTTCATTAGTTTCTACATAATCTCAATTTGAATTCGTTTTCTACTCTTGTTGTTGTTGTAATTATTTTTTATTGACTGATGTTCGTTTCAAAACAAAGAAATAAATATTATTATCATGAGCTTGTCCCATAGCTATTCAGAATAGCTTTGCTTCCAATCATGAACAGTTCATCCGTTATCTTTGGTCTTTACGTTTTTTGTATTATGGCCAACGTGGGTCATTGTGACACGATAGCTTGTGAGTTGCATTTTTCAAAATATCTTAATTTTTCACTGTGTTTGCACCTCCCCTCAATATTTGTTTAGTTGAACCGGGAACAATAACATATTCCTGGATAATACCACCCAAAAGTCGACCTCCATCAGATAGACCCTCTTCTATTGACTTGGATACCCGAAACGAATCACCCATTCGACCAATTGGCGGATATGGACATCCACCATTTTATCTACGTCATTCACAGGAACAATTAACTCTCCCAAATGAATTCCTCATTACACCTGGTGATCCCCATTCGAGAGCTAGCAGCGGTCTTACCCATCAGCCACCGTTATTCCAGCAGCTTAATCCGGTAAGCTAATTCCAGACAAAAAAAAAAAGAGAAAAACTCTTTATATAGATTGATATTATTTGTCAAATGCAAGAACAAGCCTTTAATGAATCAGGCTGATTGCGATGGTGACCCGACCTGTCCAAATGTTGATATTACCCAACAGCAGCATGCCACAACAATGCACCAAAGCAATATTGCTGCTGTCCCAAACATAATGCCACCAGTCGATTCAGATCAACGGCAACGAGGTCCTATTTCACTAGGACAACCTGTCAGTTGGCCAACCACCCATTCTGGCGGTATTGGTCTTCTATTCTTCGTCCCCCAATCAGGTATATACATAGCTTCAAAATCATAATCAGAAAAAAAAAAAAAAAATACAAGGATTTTCCACTTAAAATTCAATATTAGCATCTCATTTGCCGGTGGAGCAATTGATTCGCCAGCAACTGCTGGCCCTGCATCGAACGCAGTTTCCATTTGACATCTCAATAAATTGCGAGGATGCTGTTGGCTCTGGTGCTGGATGCCTTCCAGGTGGTCGTTCTCCTCATCCTCCTCAGCAGTCGCTCCTGATGACGCCGCCGCCGCCATTTTCACCCGCCACAACCACATTGAATGGAAGGAATGTTGAAAATGGTAATTATGCAAGTCTACCTCTTTTTGAAATTGTCAATAGCAGTAGTCGACGTGGAGGAGGTTTTCAGGAGCAACAGCAACAGAATGAACGAAATTGGAGACCTTTCGGTGAAAATATTGTTCGGAGACTATTGCAACAACAACGAGAATTGTCAATAAAACCGTAATAGTTGCAAGCCTTGCATTTTGTATCCTAACGAGATGAATGCCCATTGCCGATACTCAATATCCCAGGATACATCATCACATTGAAAATACCTATAAACCAATTCAGCACCCAAACTAAACTCGGGACTTACGCAACTTAATTGGCCAACAATTACAAAACATCCCGTGAGGTAAACATCATCATTATCATCATCAACAACATCATCATCGTCAATATTGCATCGTTGGACGTCATCATCATCGTCATATCCTATCAATTCGTGGAGGGATATTTGCAAATGTTAACAACATTATCCCTGTTATATGTAGGGACAGTATATATAGCCTCGGCATCATCATCATCATCATCAGCTGCAGGACAAAAGGACCTCTGGAATGTTTATACTCGGACATTTCTATACACAGCTTTTAGTTTCATAATTATTATTATTTTTGGGTATTAGAGTACAGTGGGGTTTTAAAATGTTAAGGACATAATTTAAAAAAATATATAGATATTTAGAATAATTGTAATATTTCAAGAAATATTATGTAAATAAAAACAATTTTAAAACTAGTTTTATTATGGAATTTTAAAAATCAATTTATAACTTAAACACAGACAATGAACCACTTATAATGTTTAAATTTTCTCTTTCAATATGCGACTATGCTCATTATATTTGGATCGCTGAAACCGAATCCGAAGTCTATTTTGCCATATCATGCCAGGTATTCGAGAAGACATCAAAAAAGTTTCAGGGTGTTAGTGAAAACTTTTTTGAAAAACTGACGTGATCGAGTTAAACGGACTCTACATTCTATTTCAGCGAAAAAAAATACAACATCTTAAATTTATTTGAACTCCAAAAAAAGTATGCAATTTGATTTCTTTTATTAAGATGCATTTTTAGAAAACAATTTTTTAAAGTGGTTAGAATCGTTTAAAAAAATAAATAATTTTTTAAAATAATTTTTTGAAAACAATTTTGCAAAAAAAAAAAAAAATAACGGCACCAAGTGTCGTCATACTTTTCGTATAGATTTGAGCCCAAAAAACTCGAAAATCTTATCTAAAAAAATATTTATCGATAGGTTTTCGAAATATGGTTTTTGAAAGTTTTTTTTCGTTGTTTTTTCCAGCCTACTTTTAGTATTCGGGCTATATCTTGAGTAATAAATGACTTATTTGAACAGAAAAGCCTGTGCCTGAAAACTGAGTAAATAAGCAAGAACAACTTTTCTGGGTCACTCCAGATGTTTAAGTGCAATGTATTAAAACATTTTAAAAAAATCAATTTTTTAAATTAATTTTTTGCAAAAAAAACTTTATTATTGAAAGAAAAAATCAAAATCTTTCGAATCCTCATAGTTTTAAATTTTTTATATAAAGTTAACTTTCTGGCCAAGATAAAAAATAATTTTCTTAAAAATCTATGGATTAGCTATAAGAATATGACCATTTTTATAACGATCAATATTTTCTTTCTTTTTCTGTTACTTTTTGAGTTTTTGTCTATAACGTTAAAAGCAAGCCGAATTTGAAAATTTTTATTGAGTAATTTTTTGTAGATAATTAAATTTACTATCGATATGTATCCTTTTAAAAAAATTTAATTTTAAATATTGTGAAAAACTTAAGAAAAACTATTCAAGAAAGAGAAAAAACGAAATTTTTGATGTTTTTACTAAATGGTCTGTTTTTATCAGTAGAGCATTTATAGATATTGAACATGTAAATGAGAAAAGAAGACACTTTATCTTTCAACATAATGGTCACAAAACTTGAATACGGCTAAAATTGGATAAAATATGGAATTTCAAAATCTAGTAGATAGATAGATAAATTAATTTTATTTTCATTAAAATGTAGTTATAGAAACAAGATTATGCTGGTTTACAAAATTAGTTGTGACAATAACTTGTTAAAGTTGTCTGTCTAGTATTGTTGGTCTTTTTGAATCATTTTTCTTTAAACCACTTAGTAAAAACATCAAAAATTTGTTTTTTTTGAACATTTTTTCTTAAGTTTTTTACAATATTTAAATTTAAAATTTTTTTACAAGGATACATATAAGTCGTTTTTTACTCAAGATTTAGCCCGAATACTAAGTAGGCTGGAAAAACCAACGAAAAAAAAACTTTGAAAAATCATATCTCAAAAACGTATCAATCGTAATTTTTTTTAAAGTGATTTCCGAGTCCCTGAGGTCAAAGTGTTTCCTTGTCGAATGTAAGTCAAGTTTCTGTTCTTGGTTTCTTATTTGATCCTAAACTGGAATTTATAGAACACATCAGTTCCATAAGCAATAAAGCCAATTCGCTTCTCGGTGGAAGTTTTCCAATCCTTTTATTGCAAAACAGCTATTTGTAACTTTTGTTAGACCCATCCTAGAGTACGCTTGTCAGGTTTGGTCACCTCATTATGAGTGTCACATAGCGAGGCTAGAACGAGTTCAAAAAAGGTTTTTGCGGTTTGCCTTAAGAGGCTTATTGTGGGACAACCCTTACAACCAGCGTTACCACTTGCAGAAAAAAAGTCGAAGTAGATTTGAAGAAAAATGGAAGTAAATTGAGAAAAATCGAAGTAGATTTCAAAATATTCTTTTTTTATACAAATCTATATAAAAAAAAAATAATTCTATTAAATGTAGGTATTTAAGTTAAATAATTTAATTATCAAAAACAACTAAACCAAAAATTTTAATTCTTTCAAACCCCATATTTTCGGTACAAACACATTTCTATACATTATTTTATAACTATTTTTAGTCAAATATTTGGTTTTCTGAAAAAAGGAGTAGATTTGGCTCATATTTTGATCATTTGAAGTAGATTGGAACAGATATTTTAAAATGAAATAGATTTCGATATTTTTGTGATGGTGCGAAGTAGGAAGTAGATTTAATTTTTTTTTGAAAAAAAAGAAGTAGATCTACTTCAATTGAAGTAAAGTGGTATCACTGCTTACAACCTCCCCCCATACATAGACAGACTCAAACTTATTGACATGCCTTGTCTTCAGGTCTTATTTATGTTTTCCGTTCGTTGTAAAATTTAATTAATGGGAAAATAGACACTTTGCACCTTTTGTCTCGCATTAATTTTAATATTCCTCAACGCAATTTCAGAAATGTCCCCAATAGTATATTAATCTCAAACTCTCGTACCAATTACGAACGTTTTTCTCCTTTAAATGTAATGTTCAGTTTATTTAATGTTTTCAATAATAGATTTCATAATTTGTTTGACCAATCACTTAATTTGTCTCCTAAATTTCAATCAAATTTTTACTCGATTTTGTAATTTATACCTAATTATTATGTTTTGTTAAAATTTGTTAATTCATGTAAATTGAAGCTAGTATTTAGCTGTATTAAATAAATAAATAAAGTACGTTAGAAAAAAATAGTCGGATTGAGTGTCCATTTTGGCTGTGAATCAGTGTTATTAATCAACATCTAAAACCAAAATTTCAAAAAGATTCAATGTGCCACTTTCGAAAATTTGATAAAAAAAACAAAATCAATTTTTTTTTATCTAAAAGTTAATTTTTTTTTAAATTGTATTTCAAATTGATATTCAAATAATTAAACTTAATATTTTTTAATGAATCTTTGGAACATTTGTATTTGAGTGGTTTTGCACTTGGAACAACTTTTAGATTTTGGATTTCACAAAAGGGGGGGCCGGGGGAGCATTGTTTTTGAAACTTTTCATAGTAGAAATTTGAATTATTAAGAAGCAAAAGTCTGGAACATTTTACAAGAGCCCTAGAACAACCTGGAACAAGTTTTTGATTACTGGAGTTCGAAAAAGTGGGGCCCGATTTTTTTTTTTTGCTATGACGTTAACTTTTTTACTTGCGATATAGGTACTATAGGGCAAGTTTAGGATTCGTAAAAAAATCGAACTCGAGATAACAATTTTACATGACATTACGATGATGGAGAATGCCAAAAAAGTGGGTCCGGCAATTCTGTCTGTCTGTCTGTCTGTCTGTCTGTCTGTCTGTCTGTCTGTGTGTCTGTCTCTATCTGGAGCTGCAGCCTAAACGAGTGAAGTGATTTTCTTCAAACTTGGTAGTTAGCAGTTTTTGGTGATTCCCTAGAGGGGAAATTGAAATTTTTTTTTATGGCCAAAACTAACGGTACCTGCCATATAACGGAAATAGAAAAGTTAATTTTTTTCAAAAACGGCTCTAACGATTTTGATTAAAATTTTTGTGTGTAGTACTACACATAAGAGCCAAATAAAAAAATATTTTTTGTACCGTTATTAACGGTACCTGTCATAGAACGGGTTTTTTCATTTCTGAATATCTCGTACAATATTAACCCGATTTAAATGAAATTTTTTATTCAAACGTGTGTAAGTAAAGATAATATTAAAAATTTAGAAAATTTTCAAAAAACGCATTTTTGGATTTTTAAAAAATATTTCAAAGTTTTTTTTTGAAAAATCAATTTTTTGAAAACGGATCAATGAAAAATTTTGAAATTTAGTTTTTATGTGTAAATTAATTATTTTCTCAAAATGGCATACCAACTTTTTTTTTGAAAAATGTTAAAAAATTTTTATACATAAAAAATTATTTTTTTAAAAAACGGCTCCTACAATTTTCGAAATTTTTTTTCTAAAAATACATATTTGTTTTTTGTTTTAAGATAATTTAAAACGGAGTTTAATTTTATAAAAACAGATTTAATTTTTTTATACTACTTATAAAATTTCTTCAAAATATCAAATTTTAAATTTCTTGAATAAAAAGCTTTAACATTATAGTTACTTTAAGCATAAGAGCAAGTACGTGCGACCCCAGTCATGCAATTTATTTTTTATAATTTATTACCTTGAATTAATTTGAAAAAACTATATTTTTTTCTAACTTTAAAAATTTAAAAAATCTAAAATCTTCATTTTTCATTTGTTTTTGATAAAATATGGGAACGTTTTTGTTCCATTTTAGAGAGCGGTAGTCGGTGGGGTTTTTATTTTAATAAATTTTCCTTAGCAATTTTTGGTTTGGCTTATGAAATATTACGCTTCAACTTGGAACAACTTTTGGAATTTTATTTTTCGAAAAAGGGGGGCCTATGGAAATTTTTGAAAATTTAAAAACAGCACGATGCCTCGCGATGTAGTAAATCTTCTTAAAGTCCAAGTCTCAAAATGGAAGAAGAAAAATTCGAGTTAGAGAAACTTCGACTTAAAGAAATGACAACAATAACTGAAAACCTACTGTTTTATAAGCAAAGTTCTTAAAAAAAACATCGACTTATAGAGACTTCGTTAAGGGAGCTCGAGTTATGGAAGTTTGACTGTTTTGAAAGTGGATTTTCGTGTTTAATATTCTATTAAAAAAAAGTATTTTTTTGAAAAAAAGTTTCGAAAGCGATATCTTCAAAAATATAAATTTGACGACACCAATATTTTGGAATAATGGTTAGAACACTTTTAAAAGTTGAAAAAAAAAAATATAAAAACTTAAAAATTCTAAAAAACGGGGTCTAGAATTTTTTGTTTTTGGTCCCTTATTTTCGAAATACTGAACTTAGAGGCCAAACAATTTGGAACATTTTTAGAAACAACTTTTAAAAAATTCAATTAGATCAAAAACGATTTTTTGGCTCTAAAAACCCCTATTTTAAAAATGTTTCAAAAATAATTGGAACATGGATAACATTCAAAAACAAGTTTACACACTTCTTACGCCAATTTGATTAAGGTCTCATTGCTTGCGGTACCTGTGTCCTGTTTTTGATATCATATCCTCTTCGTTATGCCCTTATTGACCTTTAAACCCATTTTTGCTGCAACCGTTTCAATGCTAACAAAAGTGCTACTGACTCCACTCTCTTGATTATGTCAATATCGCCGCCGCGTAGGCATAAATGGAAGCAGCTGTACAGTCTTTTGAAAGATGTTGCCACTGGTGTTGACTTTAAAGTTGTGCATTATTATTTCTAGGCCACCTGAAAACAAGCGGATTCCTGCATGGTTTTATGCAAAGATACGTCCGTCTTAAATTAAGTGGAAATCCGCTTATCTTTTTATATTTATTTATTATTATAAAAGTAAGACAATGTTCATCTTAAATTAAGTGGATTTCTGCTGAATTTATGACGAAAGTCATGTAATCTTGAATGCAAAGTGGACCTTGAACTTACAATTTTGATTTTTTTTTATTTCCCCATTTTGTTTCGTCAATTTAAAAAAAAACCCCAAACATACTCGTATTGTTGTATTTAATTGATTGAACATTATTTTACCTCTCTCGTTTCGATGAGAAAATGACAATGAATTTCATTTTCATTAAATCGAATTTCAATTTACGAATCCATTAGTGTCCCAAAAAGAACCCCAAATTCAACCCACTTTTTGCCATCCTGATATTTAAGAGTAATCCAGTGTGTTGTGTGAAATTGCCATGGACATTGGTATAAATGCCAACACAGTTGCAACTTTGCTACAACAAGATATCGACAGTTCAAAAGTGCATAGGGACAAGCTCATCACCAGGAAACAAGAATCGCAAAAACATTTTACATGGAAATAAAGTAAAAAAAAAAAAAAAACAACAACAAGAAACAAAATAGCAACAACACAAAGTTCCAATTCCATCAGACCTCGCACACCAACAGAACTATACACATTGGCCAAAACCGAATAGCCCATCGTCATTATTGCCAACCCCAGACTTTAAGGCCAATATTGGAATTGGAGAGGAGCATGAGGCCTACAATAATTTGCCATCATCAAATGTAAACTACTGCGATAGTGTAGCCATACCACATGCAATTGGGTCTCCTAGTTTCCGCCAGCACACAGAAACTCCCGATGAATGTATACAAATTCGTGTGCTCCTGTGGTGTAATTCCGGATTGAGAGAGGGGAGGAGAGATAGTTGTACAGTTTGTTGGAAAATTGGACAGACGAAATGGACCGGCTTGTAGTGGCATTGCACAAGCATTAGCCTTTCATTTGTATAGCCCCGGATTGTCGCAAAGAAGATCAAACCGATGAATGCGGAGGAAAGGAAGCACCAGTAGGTTTTATGTGGTGCTGGTTGGAACTGCCAATTTGATAAATCCAATGTCCTTATCCTCGGATACAAATGATTCTCTCATACTCTAGCATTCGTATACTTTCGTTCAATGTAATCATCTTTTTTCTCTCTCTTTCTATCGGTCTGTTTTGTGTCCCCTATTTTGAAAGTAGTATCCTCAATAGTATAAATGGCTGACGGGTGATATATACCGATGGCAATGAGTATACAAACATTGATGGGTATAGGATAGGAATTCCAGGATAATGATTTTAGCTCTTTTCGACATGTTTTTGAGCTCGTTGCCATTCATAAGCGCGAGGCTAGGAAAATATTATTTTACGAAGCGATAAGGGATTTTCATTTTAGCGGAATAATGCGAGAGTTAAATATAAGCAGAGGAGGAAAGAGGTCATTTGGAAAATTTTAAAGGATCCTTCGCAAAAAGGTATTAAATAGGCTTTGGGTTAGATTATTTCATTTAAGGACTGCTGCAGGTGGTTTATGGGCAATTATACGGGGAAATCGTTTTAAAAGAAAATTTCAATGGTTAACCGCCATGTGTTGTGGTGCTATTTGTCAATTTTACGCGGCCATTTGTTTAAGGATACTTTTGGTAACTGTTAACCATATTGAACGATATTTTACGATTTAAGTTTGAAAGTGGAAGTTACCTATTTTACTGAAGATTTGGCAGTTTGACTTATTACTCTTAATTTTGATTTAAAAGAATTCTTGGCGTTTGGAATATAACGGCACTGTTGAAACTCGCAGTTTCGAGGTGAACAAGGAGTTCACCTGTTTCAGAGTTTATAGGAGAGCAGTTAGTTTGGTTTGGGTCAACGAATGCGTTCAAAAATTCTAATTTGAAATATCACTCTAGGCAACCGATGCAGCTGAGGATAATCAGAAAAAGGGAACTTTCACTGAACGCTTTCGAAATAAAAATTCTTTGACAAATATTATGTCCGGTAAGCGAAGAGGGGCTTTGTATGAAAAGATACAAAAAATTAACAACATGGGTATTAGGGTAGGTAAAAAAAATCGAAATTCTAGAATATACACACCAAAAATGAGCTCTTTATATTAATGGAAAGGTCCTCCGCTTCGCAATTTTCCATTTTTACATCAAAAAATCATTTTCTTATAAATCGACTTTTTTGCAAATTTCTTTCGTTTTTTGTTCTTTATTTTATGACAAATTGAAAAATTATAATAATCAAACGCGCAAGACATATTCTTGTAGGAAACAGATTTCTCCACAGAAAAGGTTTGTTAACTTTTTTCATTAATCTAACCATTTTAAAGATATTCGAGGTCAAAGTTAAAAAAAATTATAAAAACATTTTTAACTTTTAAAAATTTTCCAGTTCACTGAAAATTTATTATTTTCAAATAAGAATATGTAAAGAAATTTGCAAAAAAGTCGAATTATAAAAAACTGATTTTTTTTTAGTAGAAGCTTGATGTAAAAATGGAAAATTGCAAAGCGGAGGACCTTCCCATTAATACATATAAAGAGTTTATATTTGGTGTGTATATTTAAGAGGTGTCTAGCAATCGATTTTTTGAAGTACAAAATCGAAAAAATGAATTTCGATTTTTTTTAACCCACCCTAATATATGTATATGTATGTAAACTTGATTCTTTAACTTCACTCATTTATTCACAGCTGAACACTCTTTTTTATTAAAAGTCCCCAACTAAGATTGTCACAATAAAAATTATTCAACTAGTTACCAAATCGAAATATCCAAATCGAAATAGCAGAGTGATTTTTCTTCATTAATACACTGAGGGAAAAAATAAATTGAAGTTGAACTACTTTAATTTATGTGACTTTAAGAAATAGATTGTTCCACAAAAAAGGTATTGTTAACTTTTGACGTGATAACGTCTTATAAATCGATGAACCATGGCAGCCACCACAAAAAAGTGACGCCATTTTCTAACGTTCCACTCTTGCGGCAAAAATTTCAATTAAAAATTAAAAATAAACTAGAGATACAAAAATCTTCTATAATTTATTTGAAAGATAATAACCTAAAGCTTAATCCAAATGAAGGATTTTTAAAAATTCCGTCATTTAATAGGGTAAACAGGGGTAAAACGGAAAGATGAAATTTGGGCTAAAATCTAAACGCGAAGTTGTAGAGAGTTTATTTTTTTGCTATAGATAGATGAGACTAATTTAAGAATAACTGCATTTAAGAAAAAATTCTAAAAAATTTTGAAACTAAGCTATAACGTTTTGTTTGAACGTTGTACACGTATTGGGGCTATGACAAAATGATGATTTTTTGTAGGGATTTGACAATTCTTAAGGTGCCAAGTGAAAGATGAGGGAAAAAAAGTAGGCGTCTGATACGGATTTTTTTCCAACACTCTGCGTTTCGAAATATGTATTTTTAAAAACACCTTGTTTTTTTAGGGGTATTTTTGGGTAGTTTTTGATTTTTAGCTTTTTTTTGGAGCGTTCAAAAAATCTCAAACTTATAGGACTTGTAGGTTTTAACCTTATGCATACATCAATAGGAATCGTTTAGTGAGTTTTGACTGAATAATGGAAGAAACAAGTTTTTAAAAAACACGTTTTTTGACCGTTTTTAACCGATTTTCATCGTTTTTTATTTTTATCTTTTTTTCTTTAATAGATACACAAATAAAATATATGGAGTAATGATAGACAATGACCACCACTAAATGTGTGCGAAGTTTCAATCATTTTCGTAAACACAATTTTGAGATAACGGTAAAATAAAGTTTTAGAATTCAACAGGTTATAACTTTTAACCAAGAGCAGATAGAATGAGCATCCTGATACAATTACCTTTCATTTGGTATATCATACATAACGTTAGACTAACTACAAGCTACACGATGTTAAATCAAGAAACTTGCGAAAAACCTCAAAACACCAGTGGAGATCTGTTGCCCCCCGAACAGCCACCAGTGTGGGAAGTACCGTAATCTCAGTCTGCAAATTCGACATGGTTGACTTTAAAAAATTCTAACTTCTTTTGTAGGCATCTTTGAAATGAGATTGTTAAGTCATATGAAAGGTTAAATAATAAGCTTTCACATGGTATACATTTTTGTATAGGTTGTCAAACAAAAAAATTGATTCCATAGCGTGAGAACATAAAAATAAATGTTTTTTTTGCTTTGAAATCTGATCGAGTTCAAAAAATTCTAGCTCTTTTTGTAGATGTCTCATAGACCTGATCGATATTATATATTTTGAGCTAAGACAATAAGCTTTCAGATGGTGTAAAATTTTTTAAAGGTTGTTAGGGAAAAAAATGGAATTAATGAAATACTTGGCTTTTAAATTGCATATTTTTTTTTTGTAAGCTTTTAAAATACAAAAATTAATATAATGAGAAAATAAAAAAGGTTTTTTTTTTAGCTTTTTCTTGTAAATTATGATTGTTTGAAAAAAGTAAACGCTTCAATTGACTCATTTTAAAGAAAAGCACACAACCTGTTTTCTGACAACGTTATCACGTAAAATCATCGTCCGTAAACCGGCTTTACAGACAACCTCTTTTTTTTTTTTTTATTAATCTAACCATTCTAAAGATATTCAAGGTCGGATTTAAAAAAAAAATTAAAAAATCACTGAAAATTCATTATTTTCAAAAAAGTATGATGTATTCTTGTAGAAGCTTAAGCGTTCTACAAAGAAGTCCTTGGAATCAAATTAATTGCTTTAACCGTTTAGAACTTATTCGTATCCAAACCAACCCACAAGTTTGAGCTTCGTTGAGTTTTTACTTCAAAAAACCGTACTTGCTTGACTTATTGCGTGCGTTGGTGATTCCTAGGGGGACATAGAGCCTACACAACATTTGCAATGCAAGCCATTGTGTGCGGCTTTTGGAGACCTATACTTCTGCTCCCTCCAGCTCTTGTTGCGCTGACTACCATAAACTTGGTCTTCTAACTCATTTGTCCTTTTGAGTGAGCGAGTTTAGTGCATTAATTCATTTGAATCGTTTATTTCAGAAAAAACCTTTAAAATATAAACTTTTTTTTCAAGTCTGAGCGGGCTTTTAAGCCTTTCAAGTCGCTGGACTTATGCCGTTTCTGAAATAAACAAATTTTTGTTGGTTAAACTTTTTTTTTTTATCTAGCTATAGCTTTTGAACCACGCTTCTGATATTAATGAATAAAATAGCGGTCAACCTACTTAGTCATCATGCGGCGCTTAAAACTATTCCTTCAACACCTTCTTTGAAAACATTTGCATTGCACAGTACTCCAGTGGTTTTGATGGAGGCGTGTTATGAGTTACTGACTGTTCTGTTCTCTTAATACAACTTGATCGATAAAGAAAAACTGTATTGTGAATGTAATACGAATTAAGAAGATTTTAACAGTTTCTGGTCAACCTTCGTTAACATAATTTTTTATCGCTTTAAGAACTTTAACCAAATAGTGACAATTTTACTTAAAATTTTTCCAAATGATCAAATACCTCATCTTTTAACAAGCTAATAAAAACGAAATTCCAAAGCAGATAATAGTGTAGCAGTTGCTCACAATTAGAACAAAATTGAAAATAAACTTCATAATGTTATCCATCGACCTTTATATGAGATTAAAATAAATCCAAAAGCCAAGCATTTTTGATGTAAACGGATATAATCATGAATAAGTATGTTAATTTTTTAATCAAAGGATTTACGATTTTAATCTACATATACAAAATAGTTTAAATACTAAATCCTTCGAGTGCTATTCAATTCAATCTTCTAAAATATTTTTTGTATATCAGAAATCTAAATGGCCCTATAATGTGCATCAAATAATACAATCAAGACCGGTTATCTGTAATTTGAATTGTAATTCTGGTATTAAAATTATACAAATAAAAAATGTGTTATAAACTGAAGTTTTTAATTTTACATTTAAACATTGTGAGTCTTTGAAATATATTTTCATTTTTTGACGTGATAATAAGTAGGGGACAGTTTTTTTTGACAATTTAAAAACGTCATTCAAAAGATAATAAAAAAAAGTTAGGGGTCTAATACGGATTTTTTTTAAAGTATCTGCGTTTCGAAATATAAAATTTTGAAAAACACCTACCTATTTTGGGGTATTTTTGGGTGAATTTTGTATTTTAAAAAATTTTTGTTAGTGTTCACTTATAGAACATGTAGTCTATGACCGTGTGCATACATGTACAAAAAATTGGTATTTTAAAATTATTTTTGAAAGAATAACGGAAAAAACAAGTTTTTTTGTCCCAATTTTTTTTATCCGTTTTTAACCGTGTTTTATTTTTATCTTTTTTTCTTAAACACATAAATGAATGAAATTTATATCGTATAGATAGATAAAAGACAGGACTATATTTGTGCGAAACTTCAATCAGTTTTGTATTCAAAATTTTGAGATAATGGTAAAATAAAGTTCTATTTTTCAACAAGTTATATCTTTTGATCTAGAGCAGTTACAAATTTGATTAAGAAACAAGAAACAAGATTGAAACATCATATGAAAGGTGACATAATGAGCTTTCACATGATATAAAATTTGCATAGGTTGTCATTGAAAAAAATTGAATCAATAGCGTGAGAAGATAAAATAATATGTTTTTTTGCCTTTTTTTGATGAAAATTGATTTGTAGATGTCTAATAGACATGATCGATATATATATTTTGAGCTGAAGCAATAAGCTTTCAGGTGGTATAAAACTTATTATAGGTTGTTATATCAAAAAAATGAATTTTTGGGTGATGGAAGTGATTTTTTCACTTTTTTCATAAGAAATGATTGTTTTTAATAAATTATTTTAATATTTTTTGCGCATTGTAAAAATTTAAAGATGGTTTTATTCTTTAGAAGCAATTTTTGTCTTTTTATGTAAGCTTTTAAAATAAAAAATTTATATAATAAGAAAAGAAAAAAGGTAATTTTGTTTAGGTTTTTCTTTTAAATTATGATTGTTTGAAATAAATAAACGCTTCAATTGACTCATTTTAAACAAAAACACACGTTATCACGTAAAGTCATCTCCGTACACCGGCTTTACAGACAACCTCTTTTTTAAATGTAAGAGTACATAAATATCAGTAAGCTCAAATAAAGTTGTCAATAAAAAAACGCTTAAAAATTAAATACAGAAGATTGGTCACTCTGGTGTATACGTACTTTTTTACTATTATGTATTCACGTATCGTATTTTCAATATACAATGGAATAGTGGAATTTAAAAGATGTGTGTAGACATGACACAGACCGACACGAACTGACTTACGATAACCACTTTCTCGGTCTTCTCCATCATTGTACATTATGTAAGTATTTCTTTACTTTTTACCGACTTCCAAAAAGGAGGAGGTATTCAATTCGTCTGTATTTTTTTTTTTTTTTTTTTTTTTATGTTTGTTACCGCATAACTTTGGACTGAGTGAACCAATTTTGATAATTCTTTTTGTATTGGAAAGCTGGTGGCTGCAGTGTGGTCCCATTTCAATTTCGTTAACTTTAAGCCATAGGAACTATTTTAAAAACCATAAAACCCAGTTTTGATCCATGGAAGTCGGTTTTGTTTTTTGCTAAAAATGATTATTGAAGTCAATGGAAATCTACATGATAAGTATAATTAAATGAAACCAAGAACACTAAAAAAAACAAAGGCCATTAGTTACCACGAAAAATAAAAATTACTTTATTTTTGAAAATTTAAATTCATATAAACGGTGTTCACTGTAATTCACCAACAACAAAAAAAAAAAAAACTGTTATGAAACCATTTAAAAGCATAATGACTGAATATCATGTAATGGTATAAGGTAAGTGCATGTTTTCATAGAATCAAATTAAATTAACGGTTAATTAGGTTGCTCGTTTTCTCGATTATATGCATAGCTATAAAAAGAATTTCATACTCTTCCTTTTTTGTACGAAATATTTAATTTTGAAAAAGCAATTCCCATTGAATTAGTTTTTTTTTTCTTCTCTTGCTTTTTGTTTTTTTAAATTTGCAATTGAATAGAATAATATCCCTTCAAAACTGCAAACAAAATGGCATAACCTAGATTTTATTTACCACACTTTTTGTGCTAATATTTTTTAATGTTCAATGTTAAACGGTTATAAAGCAAAAACTAAATTCATAAAATATATAAAGATTAAAATTGGTTGTAATCCTTTAAATCATCTGAAAATCACAGCAGTAGATTTATTTTAGAGCCCTCGCAAAGGGACGACTGAGGAAGATTCAATAAAAATAGATCAACTAGGTAATTAATTTAGTATTTTCCGCGAAATTAATTTGTATGCGGTTTTTTCGGAGGGGATGAAGGGATATTCTATGTTGAATTGGGTGTGTAGAATATTGGGTGGAATAAATTCCTTTGTTAAAAAAAATCTAAACCACCATTTTGTTGGTAGAGAATTGGTTCTCTTGAAGTGCGGTAAAGGAGTGTTACCGCCTAGAAATTTCAAAGAAAATGCAAAGGATTTTTTGAAATCCCAGTTCTTTAATTTCATTGAGTCCTTCTGTCTCGAGGTTCATTGGCAACCCTATTCACTTTGGTGGTGGAATTTGGTAAAAACAATGTAACGGTTATAAGGCATTATACATTGCCGGTACTATTAGATAAGGATTTTCTACCAGAATGCGTGCTTTTAAGTGTCGAATAGATGAGGTTTAGATATCCTGTTAAATCGAATTGTGTACGAATGGAAGAAGTGGGCAAGGCCATGGTTGCAAAGTACCTATCTAAAGTCTAAAAGATATACTGCGGTTCATGGGTTCATCATTGGAAACTAGTTTTTTTTCTTTTTGGTTGAAAATAATTTCCGTAATCCTTTTTAGATTGAATTTTTCCTTTTTATTGCCATTAAGATATATACCAGAAAATGGAGTGTTAGTCCTTGAGAATCTATGTAATGTACGAAGTGCCCTTGAAGAATTAACACTGTTTTTTTTTTGCAGTTTTTTTCTTTTATTTTTGTGCTCTATTTAATTGTCTTTATCATGATGATTGAGAAAAAAAGGAAAGGAAGAGATTGAAACATTTCGATAGTAAAATACTTGTTTTTTTTTTGTAGATTTTTTTGTTCTCACTTGGAATCAAGTTGATTGAAGTTACATTTTAAAGAAATTAATTTTTAACTTGCCGAATCAGTTTGGTTTTAGTGAAATTAAGAAACTTTGTTAAGCAAAATCGATTAAATTTAAGTTATTCGTTTTTGTGGGTAAAATATTTTAGCTTAGGGTAAAAGAATATATTTGGATAGAAAGCCTAAAACGTATATTAAGATCTGAACGTGTACATTTAGCGGTTGTAGGTAGGTATACACATTATACACTAGGGATTAGGGTGTCCCTTATATTGAAAATGGATGAATTCAAATGCGCATACGGGCTCAAAAGTTTCGAAATAAATGCAACGTTTCAAGTCCCTATCTTTATGTTAACCCGACAAGACTTAATTTTTAATGGTTCCATACAAAATATCGGTAAACTACAGGTAGTTTTGAAGTGGTTTACTTAAAAATTCTAGCACCAAGCGCAATACTGTGCGGCCATTCCATTTTAACTTTGAGGACATTTTGACGCTTGTTATCCAGTTTATATCTCGTTTCAGAAGCAACATTTTTTCGTGAAACTTGGTGGGTGTAAAGGGCTCATGATAAAGATGATGTTCTAGAAGTTTCATGAAAAACAAATTAAATATTACCTAAACTATTCACAGACAAAGACGGTAACTGAGAAGATGAGTACGCGTCTTCGCCCTTACCGTCTTTATCTGGGAATAATTTGGCTACGTTTAATTGGTTTGTCCTTAATCCCGAAACTATTTTTGTATTTTATAAAATGTTTCAAATGAAAACAGATTTACTATTTGTTTTGCATTAAGTGGCTTCATGGTTTAAATTAATGATAAAAAGTAGTTTTAAATAAAACATGCATACAATAAAACCATTTTTAAAAATATTAGTTAAAGAAAAATGGTTCAAAAAGACCAAAAACAGTAGATTTTGAAAGTCTATATTTTATCCAATTTTAGCCGTATATTCAATTTTTGTGACCATTATGTTGAAAGATAAAGTATCTTCTTTTCTCTTTTACATGTTCAACATCTATAAATGCGCAAATGATAAAAATATACCTTTTAGTAAAAACATCAAAAATTTCGTTTTTTTTTCTCTTTTATGAATAGTTTTTCTTAAGTTTTTTACAATATTTCAATTTAAATTTTTTTTTAAAGGATACATATCGACAGAAAATTTAATTATCTACAAAAAATTACTTAATAGAAATTTTCAAATTCAGCTTGCTTTTCAAGTTAAAGACAAAAACTCAAAAAGTAACAGAAAAAGTCGAAAATACTGATTGTTACAAAAACTATCATATCTTTATAATTTATCCATAGATTTTGAGGAAAATTATCTTTTTCTCTTTGCCAGAAAGTGTACTATACCTACATAAAAAATTTAAAACTATGAAGATTCGAAAGATTTTGATTTTTTCTTTAAGTAATAATGTTTTTTTTTGCAGAAATTTTCTTTAAAAACTCGATTTATTTTTAAATGTTTTAATACATTGCACTTAAACATCTGGAGTGACCCAGAAAAGTTGTTCTAGCGTTTGTTGCTTATTACTCCCCTTTCAGTCGCCGGCTTTTTTGTTCAGATTAGTCTTTTATTACTCAAGATAAAGCCCGAATACTAAGTAGAATGGAAAAAAAACAACAGCAAAAAACTTTAAAAAATCATATCTCGAAACGTATCCATCGTAATTTTTTTTAAAGTGATTTCCAAGTCCCTGAAATGATGGGATTTAGTGTCCATTTTGGCTGTAAACCAGTGTTAATAGTCTTGTTCGAGATTTCTTGGTTCTTTGAAATAGGGGTCCAATTTCGATTTAACTAGGTCCATTTTGGTACTAGAATGTACTTTCGGACAAACTTTGCGGTATGTCCAGTTGATTTTAGAGTTCTGCGCGTATCCGATTCACTAGATTCTTCGGTATGGTATTGGTTAATCAACAGGCTTACCAGGTTAAATCAATGGGTGAGTCTAACAAATTAACTGGTGCACCCGACAAATCAACAAATAACTCAAGCAAAGGTTTAAGGAAGTAAGTAGTAAACAATACAAGTTAGGTTACTGGGATTATGCATCATCCTATCAGATATCTTTGTCATTCAGAATTCCAGAATTTCCCTTTCTTACATAAAAATCCATTAAGTTAAAACGAAATAAAGTAGGTATTTGTAAAACCTAAAGAAAAAAAGTCGTCCCCCAAACTGTTATCTCAAACTCTCAACTTTTTTGTGTCCAAACACAGACACCCTTAGCAGACGTTTTTCCGAATCACTTTCTCAAGACACTCATTGATTTTCATCCGTCTTTCCGTTTCAATAAATTTCTGCTCTGTTTTAAAGTACTTACTCCTGCCAGAAACTTTGACATTTTCTTCTGCTTTATAAAATTACTTTCAAAAACTTGAAATCTTACAAGTCACGCATAAAACACTTTTGTTCGCTTTCATTTCTGTTTTTTTTGTATATTGTTTTTTGTTTGATAGTAAATGACATCAAATGTCCTTAAATTCAACTCAACGGCAGGTGCCAAGCTTCTATTTATGACTTATGCGAGAGTACCTACCAATCTTTATTATTTTTCCAAAAAATAAAAAGAAAAACCCAATAAAACTTATACCATCCTGATGATATTTAATAAAATAACCAAAAAACAAACAAAAAAGTCTAAAGTGTAAATTTATCTTTCCGCTACTTATTACTGAACGCATCATGTTGTAATAATATTCGTTGGTCCCATCGTCTTCGTCCTCATCATTGTAATCAACAGAACAAGGTCCTTTTTTGTCAAGAAAGGCAAAATCATCATCTCCACCTTTACATATCTCCTCAACTTAAACTTAAGGTTTTTTTATCAAAAAAAAAAAAAAAAACGAAGCAAACAAGAGCCGACGACGATGACGAAGAAAAAAAATATATAACAGGAATAAATATAAGGTGGCCAAAAAAAGGATCCTCTTTATTGTGTTCATCGTCTTCTTTTGGTTGCCGTTTGTATCCTCCTAAATTTCCCTTCCAAAAAAAGGTTTTTTTTTTTTAATACTTGATAGTTTGAGTGAGTGAAATTACAAGGAGAACCTTCTATCTATCGGGAAGAACTCCTTTCGTTGGGTATGTACAACGTGTACCTACTTTGGCTCCCAAAGAAGCATGCCGCGTCATGAAATTGCGTTCTTCAATTTCAATTCATTCACGTGACATGAATAACTTTTTTGTATTTATATGTATATGTGTGTGTGTATTCGAGTAGGTATATGCTAGGCCAGGATTTTAAATTCAAACTCGAATAATGGTCTAAGATAATACATACACTACACCCTCAGTCTTTCGGATGAGGTCTTAATATTTTACATTTTTTCCGAGTAAAAATGGAATTCCGCTAAACCACAGCCTCAGCACCGCCGCCAAACCACAACGGTACTATGTTCAAAAACTTCTATTCTGCCGCATTACAGCTGAAGTAAAGTCGCACTGCAGCCTTGACTAGATTCTCGTACTTACTTCTCCGCCGCCGCCGCACTACAGCCGCACCACCACCGCACAGTACGGTATTTTGCAACTCGTACTATTTTTGGGTAAACACGATTTTTTTTTGGATATTGACAATCAAGGTATTTATGGTATTAAAAAAAAAATTAATTGTATATGCCACTCTATTTTTTCATACGGAGGGGTTGAAGTACACACTTAAAAAACTTTGCACTTTTTTCGTTGTTTTTTTTTAAACATTAGTGTTTTTCAAATAGCGCAACTCGTCGCAACATAGTCTCACCTATATATTATTAAACTGCTAGATATGTAGAACAATATTGCATTTGAAGAGTTTGCCCCCCGAAAAAAAAACACATTGAAAAAAACTTCTCAAAAATGACCCTTACTAAAATTTTAATGCAAATAAAAAAATATAGAAATAGGGTTTTCCTGAAAAAATTATGTTTTAGTTCTTTTTAGGAACTTTGATATTTATTAGAATGAATTCTTTGGTATTTGACTAAAAACTACCAGTTTATTAAATAATGATAATAAACGGTCCATAATACCTATTGCAAAATTTTATACAGAATCAACTAAAAAACAAATAATTTTTTTTTCTAAATTTCATCTTTAAAACTTAAATCTTAAAAACCACATAATGAAACAACTTGAGTCAAAATAAAGAATAAACTACTTGCCTTAGGAAAAGTTATAGCACTGTAATGGCATTTTTTGATGTTTAATAATTTTTTTCCGGGCCTATCGAAAGGTAAGCAATTAAGTGGGTTGTACTGTACCAAGAAAAAGAAAAATTTTCCTTCCAAATAACTTTTTAGTCATTTGGTACCTATTTGATGTGAAAAATGTGCCCAAATATTTTTTTTTTTGTTAAAAATTAATATTTTTGCTATTAAAATATAATTAAGAAGTGTCAACTCATATGAAAAAATATTTATCTTAGAAAATAACCCAGGTTATGTATTCAAAATAAGCTCCGAAACATGAGAACCTCGGAAATCGAAAATATTTTGAGGAATTTATGCGAAACTTTGAGAGTGTATATTTCACGTTTGGTTAATGTTTGAAAAATTTTGTTAATGTTATATTGTTTATTTGAGTGTTGTTGTAAAACGTATAACAAAAAAATTTAAATTTATAAAATTATATATGAGTTATTAAAATTTCTTTGATAAATAGCAAAAAAAAATTTAATTTTTAAATTTAATTAAAAAAAAAAACATTGAAAATTATATCGACAATTTTTTTATATTATTTTGCCTTAGGTCTATACTTAATATTGGCAAAGTTTGGTCTGCTTCTGTTTGCTATTGCCAGAAATATTCACATTTATGTGCTACGAGTCAAGTACTCAAAATAATTCATTTTTTGAGAAACAGCTTCAAGGCAAGGGGATCACAAAACTGAAAAAAATCGATGTTTTTTATAATTTAGCCATACACAAGTAACAAAAAGCTGTTTATGTAATTAAAAATATTTTAAATATTGTTTTCAACAAGAAAAAAATTATATTTTTCTGCATACAAAATTTTTAGTATAATTACTTGACCCGGCCACGCTCTACTGTGTATTATAGCGTATTTACCAACCTCGCCGATATAAGAATTTACGAAAATGCAAATAAAACGTTATTTCAAAATTTGAAAGCGATTGACAAAAAACTATTCTAGATTTGATATGAAACGCAAATAAACACACGATTTTTTTGTATAGAGAAGATAAACAAAACAAATTGAATTCAACTTAAGATTTCTCAAAGTAGAAAAAAGATATTGAAAAGATTTGCACGGGCTTTAAAAGACAACATTTAGTTCTTTTAGAAACTGTCACAAATTTATTTAAAATAAATCACCACGTTTAAGAACATAACCTCAAAAACTGTTAAAAAACGACATTTCAGATTTTCTAACGGGAATATTTCAAAAACGTGATATGATAGAATTTTTCTGACTTCGGATTCGAGTTCAGCACACCAAAAACCTTACGAAAAGTATATTTTTGTTAATATATAAAAAAAAATTAATTTTGTTGTTGTTTAATTTGTTAATTTGTAATTTTTTTTTTATTCCTGACATAAAAACACAAAAAAAGATATTAAAACTCCAAAAACTTAGCTGCAAGTATTTATGATAAACTTTTGTATGGGCTCACACACTGTGGGGCGGCGGCGGCGATGCTACGGTGGTTCAAGGTAGTGCCTTTGGTACTTCTCGACGTCAAAAGCTAGTTTTTGACGAAATATCATAAAATTCAGTACATTAAAGGTTATTAGTATGGAGAATACTTTTTTTTATTCAAAATAGCGGCTCCTAATTATTGGCCAGAATAATAATTAAAATAGAATTTTCTTTTTTAAAACTGTATTAATGCTAAAAATTTCGCGACATTCATGTCAAAAAGGTATTAGATCTTAGATATATGATTCATTGATTCATAGCTATTCCATACAAAAATTCAAAAATTTTGAAAACCAAATCCAAAAAGTGCCAAATTAGTAAAACACATTTTATGGTCTCTTGTTGTAATTAGAAAAATTTTGGCTTCGCTTCTATTTTATTATTTAATTTAATATTTTGGGATTTTATGGTTGCCAACTATGTTTTAAAGTAAATATTAAAAAAAAAACGTGATATAACGTGAGATACTTATATATGTATTTTTTCAATTATTTTTGAATTTTTTTTATAGAATATGAATCTATGAATCATAAATAATCTAAGATCTAATATAGGTATTTGAATACTGTTTTGAAAAAGAAAATTCTATAAAAAGTTGGCAGTTTTTTCAATGTACCAAATTTTACGACTTTACGTTCAGAGATGATCGTGCAAATGAATTTTGACACCAAAAAGCGCCAAAGGCAACACTGTGCGGTGGTTGGACTGGGAGGCTCCCCTTTCTTCAATGGATTTTGTTCATGTTTCATGTTGAGTCCAGAATGTTGTCAGAAAACAAAAACGCCTCATTTTAGGCTCAACAAAAAAAAGAAAAACGGATTATGAAACAATCAAAAGACTTCGAATGTGTATAAAGACACTGTAAACATACTATAACAAACAGTGATACATTTTCATTGTTGGTTGTTGGCTAAGAAAAAAATACAACAAAAAAAAAAAAAAATAAAAGCAAAACCAACAAAATACAACGAGTTGAACTGGAAAATTTATGAACCCCTTAACGTTGATGGAATATCCTTTAAATCCGCATGACATTACACATAGAGATGGGTGAAGATCTGAGAGCTTCTGCGTGAGATTCATCTTTTATTATGTCGTTTCCATTTTAGATTTTTCTTTTTCCAAGACAAAACACACAAAAAAAAAAAATATATAAAAAGAAAATGTATTTTATTGTTGGGTTTTGCAGGTCAATGGTCGGCACAATTTGTGCTGATGAATTACATGCATTAGCAGCCCAGAGTTTTTGTCGCCAGAGGGTGTCAAGGAAGATGTCATCTATAAGTGATGCTGAAAAGAAAGGATGATCCTATCAGTTATAGGGTATAGAGTGAGTTGTATACTGTTGATTGTATGATGTGCTCTTGTATTGTTATGCAGGTTTATTTATTTTATTTCAAATGAATTATATCTGTGGGGATTGAAATTTGTGTTTTAATTTTTTTTTTAGAAATTATGAAAAAAAAGTTACGAATATTTACATTTCATATTGATAGACTTAAAGTATTTCTACGTATTGTAATGACCACCAAATACGTTTCATTATTAAATCAGCACTTATATCTTCTTTTTTACAGTTTACAAAAGTGGGTCACTGTGGTGTATGTGTAACTTTTTGTTTATTGACAAAAGAAAACAAATTGACAAAAGAAAATTTGTGGGATCACCACAAAAATTATTAACAGGAATATCATGTGGTATAAAATATTTACTTGATTTCGTACGATGATGGGAAACAGGTGTGAGAAAATTATAAAAATTAAAAATTCGGTAAAACTGTAAAAGTTGAAAATATCTTCAGCACTATAAAGAGTGTTCGAAAACAATATGCTGAGCCAGTAAAAAATAACCGTCGATATTATGAAAACATTGAAATTGATCCGATAGATAGACAAATCGATAGACAAATTTGATACAAGAATGACATAGGTACCTAGTTAAAAAAAATTCTAAAAAAAATTTCAAAACCATGTTATGAACGTTTTTTTTTTTTTTTTGTTTTTACAAAAAATGACAAAAAAACAAAACATTCGACAAAGTGGACAAAATGGGCAGAGAAAATTTTTTTCCACAATATGGTTTATAATAAAACTGGTCAACAAGGTTTTTGCCACAAGAACCACAATATACTTTTCTAGTAGTTTTTGGGGTGCTGAATCCGAACCTGAAGTCAGACAAATTTGATTGGCCTTCGTTTTTGAAATATTACCGTTATAAAATGTCAAAAAACATAATTTTGGCTGTTTTCGAGGTTATGTTTTTATGTGAAGTAATTAATTGTGAATAAATTTGTAACGGTGCATATAAGAGCTAGTTTTATTCTTTCAAAAAATGTTTAAATCTTTCCGATATCTCTTTGATTGCCCGAGATATTTAAAATTTAAGTAGCGGTCTTTGAATCAGAAACAACACTGGCCAACCAAATTACACTTTTTTTGCCACAAGAACTAAAATATACTTTTCTGAAGGTTTTCGAGTTGCTGAACTCAAATCCGCAATCGGAAAAATTCTATTAGCCTCCGTTCTTGAAATATAACCGTTATAACCCTTTTTTGCATTTTGCAAAAATTCTGTGACCAGTGACTTAAACTTTAAATTAAGTTTAGTTTCCCTTTGGCTTATTAAATGAAACTTAAGATATCTCGAGCAATAAAAGAGATATCGGGAAAATTTAAACAGTTTTTGAAAGAAGAATATCTGTTCTTATAATAACCGTTACAAATTTTTTTATAATGAATTACCCCACATAAAAACAGAACCTCAAAAACAGCCAAAATTACGTTTTTTGACATTTTCTAACCGTAATATTTCAAAAACGAAGGCCAATCAAATTTTTCTGACTTCAGATTCGGATTCAGCACCCTAAAAACTACTAGAAAAATATATTTTGGTTCTTGTGGCAAAAACCTTGTTGACCAGTGTTATTTATAAAAAATTAGTTTTTTAAAAAACGGCTCTAACGATTTTGAATTTTTTTTTTCTAAAAATGCATGTTAATATACCAATCAAAACTGCATACTTGTTTTGGAGGGCAATTTAATTTTATTTTTTTTTTAAACGAATTTCATTTTTTTTTCCGAATTTCTATATTAGAAGTTTTAAAAATTTAAGCAACTTTAACTCTAAGAGCAAGTTCGTGCGACCCAGTCGTGCATTTTATTTCTGTAAAAGGTACAGATGTAAATAAAATCTTGACAAAGTACAGTAGGTGGCCACATGATTATGACCGATGAAATTTTTCACAAATTTGTTACCCGAAAGAATTGAACATTCAATCCACCACAAGGAATTCACTCTGGGAGCATTCCTCAATGTTGAAGGGGCCTTCAACAATGTTGAAAATGCAGCCATACGGCAAGCCCTGGACACTAGCGGTGTCGATTCAAATCTGTCAAACTGGATTGATTCGATGCTTCAAACTAGACTTGTAAATGCAGAAATGGGTAGCAGCAAGCTGAAGGTAAGAACATGTAGGGGCACTCCACAAGGAGGAGTCCTGTCACCCCTACTCTGGCTCTTAGTTGTTAACCAGATCTTAACCAAGCTTAGCCAAAACGGTGTAAAAGTTGTGGCTTATGCCGACCACATTATCATCATGGCCTCGGGAAAATTTGTTCCGACCCTGCGAGATCTTCTTCAAACAGCCCTTAACAAGCTCAACAACTGGGCCACAGGCTGCGGTCTCAATGTAAACCCACTTAAAACTGAACTAGTATTATTTACCAGGAAAAGAAATATCCCAAATATTAACCCTCCCACAATAAATGGGACTGCTCTCACCATTACTGGTAAAGCTAAATATCTTGGGTTGATAATCGATAGAAAACTCAATTGGAAAGAAAATATAAAAGAACGTGAAAAGAAAGCCTCTATTGCCTTTTACACATGTAGTAGAATTTTTGGTAAAAAATGGGGGCCCAATCCCAAAACGATTCATTGGATGTATACAGCCATTATAAGGCCAATTCTGACGTATGCATGCCTGGTCTGGTGGCCAGCCCTAGATAAAACAGTCAACCTTAAAACTATGACCAAAATTCAGAGACTCGCGTGTATAGGTACCACTAGTGCCATGAGAACTACACCCACATCAGCCCTAGAAACAGTCCTTTCACTTGCCCCGATCGACCTTTTTACAAAAGAATCGGCGGCCATAAGTGCCCTTCGTTTGAAGGAGGGCAAGAACTGGAAAGGGGGCCACTTGGGTCATAAAATAATAATGAACTATGTTGCAAGTAACATTCAAACTGACTATACTCTTCCATTCAATGATTTCAACCCAGTAGCGCTGACAGACTTCCCCACAAGGGAACTCTGGGAGTCAAACAGGGTCATTATTGCAGATCATGTCTCGGTTTTCACTGACGGGTCTAAAACAGACCTAGGCGTAGGGTCAGGCATCTTTTCAGATAACCCTCCCATAAACAAATCACTGAAACTCCCTGACTTCTGTAGTGTTTTTCAAGCGGAAGTTTTTGCAGTTTGCGAAGCAGCTAACATACTCTCAGCACTCAATTTAAAGAACAAAAATATTGATATCTTTATAGACAGCCAGGCTGTAATTAAAGCCATTTCCTCTATTGTCACGAAGTCTAAACTAGTTGACCATTGTGGTAATACACTAAGGTCCCTAAACATAACGAACATAGTTACCCTTCGATGGGTCCCAGGACATCGTGATATACAAGGGAATGAAAGGGCAGATGAATTGGCCAAAACAGGATCAAGACTTGATCCGTGCCAAACCGTTCCATAGGTGCTTATGCCAATGGAGCACGAAAAAAGCAGAATAAAGCAAAGCTTCTTGAACTCTGCAAACGACAGATGGTCAGCTCTTGAAACCTGTCGTGTTTCTAGAAATCTGTGGCCGACCATTTCTAAGAACAAAACTGAAACCATACTTAAGCTAAGCAGGCCTCAGCTGTCCCTATTGATTGGTATCCTTACAGGGCACAATTCAATGGGAACCCACATGAGCAGAATGGGTATTGTCTCATCAGACTTATGTATAGAGGGTGTCAAGACGAAGAGGCGGAGGAGGGCTCATACCACTTCCTTTGTGAATGCCCCAGTTTAGCAAAAAGCAGGAAAACAACTCTTGGAGATTACTTCTTCGATGAGTTAGATGACGTCTCGTCCTTGCCACTGAAAAACATAATGAAATTTATCCAAATTTCAGGATGGTTCAGGGAGGCCCCTAACACTAACTCCAACACCTAATTCCCAATAAACCCTTCCCTTACCCATCCTCACTCCTGCCCACCCTAACCCTGGGGATCACAATGGATCCATCGAGATCCGAGTGGGATAACTCGACTTGTCGGATTATCACCCCGTTCAACCTAACCTAACCTACCCGAAAGAATAAAAGCATTTTTGCTACAAAAGGAAAAGACAGGAAATATTGAAAAATAGTTGTTTTTTTGATTTTGCCTCTGTTAAAAAAAAATTAGTAGCTGCATAATGTTTTATACAACCGTAATAATACTGTACTGTACAGAAAAATTAAAACAAAATTAGTTTTTAGCGTTCTAGTTAAAGAATTAATGACAGTTGTGTGGCCATCACTGTATTATAATTTTTCTAATTATTACAACAAAATAAAAAAAAAAAAATACAAAAGCAATTTTGTTCCCATTTTTTCCATGAAAAAACGTTTGAAATTCAAGAAATATTTAATTTCTTTTTATTCGCTATAAAGAAATAAGTAAAGTTCTATTGATTACATTAAAAATATTAAACTGTTAGGTAGTGTTGTTCATTTTATAATTTTACAACAATTTAATGCATTTTTGGAAGGTTTATTATTTAAAGTCATTTTGAGGTTAACTTTCACTTACTTTTTTCAATTATATCGGCATAAAATATTAAAAACAAAACTACTCAGAATGTCTTTTAATGCTGTGGTACATAGAATTATTCTTTTATGATGAATAAGAGTGTCACAATCTTTCTTTTTAAATAACATACAGTTTAAATTTACAGTCCACCTGTTAGTTGGTCACAGTTTCTTCCATACTTGTTTAATTTTATGTTTAAGGTTGAAAATTCTAAAATAGCAAAAGGGTATTTCCATTGTAATGGGTGTGACACAGTTAATTCATTCATTAAGTATTTATAAGCTTCAACACCTAATATATTTAGTTGTTAATATATGATTAAAATAATATAATTTTGTTAAGCTGTCTTTCAACGTCACAAACTCTTAAGATTAGATGTAACGGGTGTGACGTTCAAAAATCAATTCAATCTGCTTCGGTGGTGACATTAAGTAGCTATATTGTAGATTAAACAAAAACCCTGGATATCGGGTGTGACATATTTTTGTAACGGGTGTGACATTGTAAGAAAAAATTTATAAAATATATAAACAAGAAAAGAAAAAACAATAACTTCAAATTTAAAATATTTAAGCACAATTTACACAATAAATAATTTATTAGGGTCAGAATCTAAGTAGGTAAACATCAAATTAACTCGAGATTTTTTAATCAAATTATGTAAATTTTTGATAAAAATGGACATCCATAGTCAAAACAGTTTATTCTAGTTTCTTTTTTTTTTCAAAACAATTCTTGTTTTGAAAAAAAAAATGTTTCCCATATTTAACTAAAAAATTTCTCATTTTCGATTGAGGTACCTACGTATTCGAAAAAAAAGAGGTTGTCTGTAAAGCCGGTTTACGGACGATGATTTTACGTGACAACGTCGTCAGAAAACAGGTTGTGTGCTTTTGTTTAAAATGAGTCAATTGAAGCGTTTACTTTTTTCAAACAATCATAATTTACAAGAAAAAGCTAAAAAAAAAAATACCTTTTTAATTTTCTCATTATATTAATTTTTTTATTTTAAAAGCTTACAAAAAAAATTATGCAATTTAAAAGCCAAGTATTTCTTCTTAATGCGCAAAAATTATAAAAATAATTTATTGAAAACAATCATTTTCATCAAAAAAAAAAGCAAAAAAAACATGAATTTTTATCTTCTCACGTCATTAGTTCCATTTCTTCCCCTAACACCCTAGCTTATTGTCTTAGCTCAAAATATATATATCGATCAGGTCTATGAGACATCTACAAAAAGAGCTAGAATTTTTTGAACTCGATCAAATTTCATTAAAAAAAGCAAAAAAAAAAACATTTATTTGTATGTTCTCACGCTATGGAATCAATTTTTTTGTTTGACAATATATACAAAATTGTATACCATGTGAAAGCTTATTATTTTACCTTTCATATGACGTATCAATCTCATTTCAAAGATGCCTACAAGAGGGTTAGAATTTTTTAAAGTCAACCATGTCGAATTTCCAGTTTGAGATTACGGTACTTCCCACACTGGTGGCTGTTCGGGGGGCAACAGATCTCCACTGGTGTTTTGAGGTTTTTCGCAGGTTTCTTGATTTAACATTGTGTAGCTTGTAGTTAGTCTACCGTTATGTGTTATATACCAAATGAAAGGTAATTGTATCAGGATGCTCATTAAAGTTTAATAAAATTTATATCTGCTCTTGGTAAAAAGTTATAACCTGTTGAATATGAAAATTTTATTTTACCGTTATCTCAAAATTGTTTTCACGAAAATGATTGAAACTTCACACACATTTAGTCGTGGTCATGGTCTATCATTACTTTATATACTTTATTCCTGTATCTATTAAAGAAAAAAAGATAAAAAACGATGAAAATCGGTTAAAAACGGTAAAAAAACGTGTTTTTTTTAAAACTTGTTTCTTCCGTTATTCAGTCAAAACTCATTACACGATTCCAATTGCATAATACCAAAACCTACATGTCCTATAAGTTTGAGATTTTTTGAACGCTCCAAAAAAAAGCTAAAAATTTCAAAAATTCATATTTTGAAACGCAGAGTGTTGGAAAAAAAAATCCGTATAAGATTCATACTTTTTTTTCCCTCATCTTTCACCTGGCACCTTTAGAATTGTCAAAAAAATGTTCCCTACAAAAAATCATCATTTTGTCATAGCCCCAACACGTGTACAACGTTCAAACAAAACGTTATAGCTTAGTTTCAAAATTTTTTAGAATTTTTTCTTAAATGCAGTTATTCTTAAATTAATCTCATCTATCTATAGCAAAAAAAAATCAATTCTCTACGATTTCGCGTTTAGATTTTAGCCCAAGTTTCATCCTATTTCACCCTATTAAATGAAGGAATTTTTAAAAATCCTTCAAATGTATTCAACTTTAGGTTAATATCTTTCAAATAAGCTATTGTATCTCTAATATTTTATTTTTAATTTTAAATTGAAATTTTTGCCGCACTGCGAAAGTGCGAGAGTGTAACGTTAGAAAATGGCGTCACTTTTTTGTGGTGGCTGCCATGGTTCATCGATTTATAAGACGTTATCACGTCAAAATTTAACTTAATTGAAATTATTAAAGTAAAAAGTATAATTATTTAAACACCATCTTTAAATTTCTTACACAAATCATATTCAGAACAAAAAAAAAAAAATGTTGGAAAAAATATAACACTACTTTCATTCTGCAGTAAAAAAATAAATATAAATTTTTGATTTAATAATTTAATATAATATTTTTTTTTTTTAATTCAAAAATTATTCCATACGACAAAATCATATCCAGTAATTATTGAAATGAATACCTAATTATAAATAAATAATCAAGGTAAAAGCCATAATAATTTCATACAAAATGGCAACAAAAATAATTAAAAAAAAAAAAATATATGGACAAAATAAACAAACAAACGCCTTACGTGATTGCAATAATTCAGTCAAAATATTTTGTGTGTATACAACACACACACACACACACACACAAAATATGTCCATATTGGAAAGTGTATTAATTTTACGCCGAAAATCCAACCACTAATTTAACAAGGCACGGTTTGATTGGTGAAGTAATTTTATTAACAAGTTTCACTTTGATCTGGATTAAGTATTCACATAAAAAAAAAAAAAAAATAAAAGAAAAAAAAAATAACAATAACAATAACAACAACCACAATGACGACAATGATGTTCCAAATTAATGCATTTCGATGAATTATAATTGAACGGAATTTTATTATTCTACCGGAATTATGTCAATTCGGTTCCCATAATTCCGTAATTTAAATCATTTTCTGATTGCATTTGAGTTTAATTTTGCGTAGGTAAGGTAATTTTGTTTTTTTTTTTTTTTCTTTCAACTGAGTCCTTTTTAATCCTGAAAACTGTACTGCGGTCAGATAGAGAGATTAAATGAGTTACATCTGCTTCTGATGCTATTTAAATACAAACAGAAAAATCAGTAGCGGAAATTTCGGTTTAAAATGAATTTTTTTATTTTTTTTTTCAATAAAAATTAAAAGCAAATTAAACAATTGTGTAATTTTTTAACGCACTCTCATTTTAATTAAATTATTTTTTTTTAAGCAGGTATCAATTTTTCATATTTTCTCTTATAAATTCCAAATGATCTGGAACAGATGTGTAAACTCCAGGTTTATCAGCTTTTGCGCATCCATCTCCCCACGAACTAGTACCAACTATTTGTCGACTTGTCTTAGATATCAAAGCCCCTCCAGAATCTCCTTGACAACTGTCTTTTCCCTTTGCAGCAGCGCACATAGCCAAATCATGTACTTGCCAACGATAGAGTTCCTGACATTTTTCCATGTTAACAACCTGAACAGTCACAGCTCGTAATCGTCTTTTACCCAGGTCTTCAATATCTTCTTCCTTCCTTAACACACCCCATCCACAAATGATAACATCCGAATTATCAGCTAATCGTTTCTTAGCCAATTTAGCTGGTTGACTTGACCGTGTGAAATTAATTGGCGGATGGATCTTCATCACCGAGACATCATATTGTTTATAATAAAAATCAAAATTAGGATTTTGAAAGATTTGTATGACTTGATGTTTTATTCCGAAGTCGGCATAGCTTGATCCATGACGAATTGACATTGATTTCGGATCTTGTCCGTCAGTGCAGTGGGCAGCTGTAAGGATTCTATCTGCCGATATTATAGAACCTCCACAAATGTGACGATCCATTGATCGAACTGATACTTGATATGGAAAATTTTTGATATTTACTTCAGTTCCATTGACAATTTTGCCATCAATTGGAATATTGGAGGCTTTGATGGTTAGTAAAAAGAAGGCGAAATATGTCAACGCTATCAAAAGACCCTTCATTTTAAATAATGCAGCAGAACTGACTAGAATATAAGAATCAAATATTTTCAAGTTATTAAACGAAAGATGAGAATTTGGAAACAATTTGGGGAGCTCGTTTATCTTTTTTTATTTATCTTTATTAAGAAGCAAAAGTCAAGAAAATGGTTGAACAACCTTAAATCTACCTACATGAGCATGTTTTTTTGTATCTTTTTTTTTAATGATACAAGCAAGTGAAGCGATTAAGAATAACGCGACCTTGAAAATTTCAGAGATAACATCTTTATAATGGCAAGGTTTTGTTTTATAATAACACATTCGAAGCACCTTATCTTCATTTAACGTCATTGAGATATTTTGAGATAAGTTTTAGCTACACGGAGAAAAAAGACACTTTAATATACCTAAGATGGTGCCAACCTTAAGTTTTACCCTCAGTCGCTGCCATTTTTTTTTGCGTTTCGAAATATGAATTTTTAAAAAACACCTTGTTTTTTAGGGGAATTTTTGGGTAGTTTTTGATTTTTAGCTTTTTTTTGGAGCGTTCAAAAAATTTCAAACTTAAAGGTGATGTAGGTTATGCATACGTGTGCAAAAAATTTGAGTCGTTTAGTGTGTTTTGAATGAATAACGGAAGAAACTAGTTTTTAAAAAACACGTTTTTTGACCGTTTTTAACCGATTTTCATCGTTTTTTATTTTTATCTTTTTTTTTTAATAGATGCAGGAATAAAGTATATAGAAAAATGATAGAGCATGACCACGACTAAATGTGTGCGAAGTTTCAATCATTTTCGTAAACACAATTTTGAGATAACGGTAAAATAAAATTTTAGAATTCAACAGGTTATAACTTTTGACCGAGAGCAGATAGAAATTGTACTAAACTTTTATGAGCATCAAGATACAATTACCTTTCATACACAATGTTAAATCAAGAAACTTGCGAAAAACTTCAAAACACCAGTGGAGATCTGAGTTGCCCCCCGAACAGCCACCAGTGTGTGGGAAGTACCGTAATCTCAGTCTGGAAATTCGACATGGTTGACTTTAAAATATTCTTACTTCTCTTGTATCCATCTTTGAAAAGAGATTGATACGTCATATGAAAGGTTAAATAATAAGCTTTCACATGGTATACAATTTTGTATATATTGTCAAACAAAAAAATTGATTCCATAGCGTGAGAACATAAAAATAAATGTTTTTTTTTTTTGCTTTTTTTAATGAAATTTGATCGAGTTCAAAAAATTCTAGCTCTTTTTGTAGATGTCTAATAGACCTGATCGATATATGCATATGTTTTGAGCTAAGACAATAAGCTTTCAGATGGTATACAATTTTTTATAGGTTGCTAGGGAAAAAAATGAAATTAATGACGTGAGAAGATAAAAATTCATGTTTTTTTTTTTTCTTTTTTTGATGAAAATGATTGTTTTCAATAAATTATTTTTATACTTTTTGCACATTGTAAAAATTTAAAAATAATTTCATTCTCAAGAAGAAATACTTGGCTTTTAAATTGCATAATTTTTTTTGTAAGCTTTTAAAATAAAAAAAATTAATATAATAAGAAAATAAAAAAGGAATTTTTGTTTTAACTTTTTCGGCTTTACAGACAACCTCTTTTTTTTTTAAGTAAAATGATTTCACATATAAATAAGATAATTTTCTGCTTAACTTATGTAGATTTATTTTTAATTTGCGCATTTAAGAAATTAAAAGTTAGCAAAAAACCATGCAAAAATCCGCTAAATTTACTGCGGAGTTTGCTTGTTCTAAATTGTCATTTTTCTCCGTGTATGTATCGAGTAAAGTGGTGAAAATTCGAGTAAGCTGAAAGTCTCTTATTAAGGCCTGATAAAGTATCGGTTTAGCCGCAATCTGCACTTGGAAAGCGGGGTAAGATCAAGTCTTTAAAAAGAACAGGGAAAACGCAAAACGGGCTTATTTTCAGAACATTTTAAGCTTCTACTTAGCTCATATTGCGATAAATACCTACATTATGTGAATTCCAAAACCCAAAAGATAAAAATTTATGAAAAAATGGTTGAACTGCTTCTTACTTGTTGATGTTAATTGTTGGTAGTGTGAATAGATTGTTTGGAGGACGGTAAATTTTGGGTTGACTGATTGTTTATTTTATTAAAAAAAATATGGATTTTACTGAAAATAAAAATACACTTTGTCAAGCCTATAGAGACTTCCATTTATTGTAGCACCCAATATCTGTTAAAATTTGTAAGGCTTTGCTGTGGAAGTTGCATAAAAAACAATGACATTTAGGTTCAGGTAATATGTACTTAAATAAATGTCCCTTTTTGATACAAAATGAATAAAATCGAAAATGTCCTTTAGATTATTTCATAACAATTTGTTTTTTTTTTTTATTCTTATTATTTATTTGTTCTTTTTATATTTTCCATAAGAATTCTTTATGATTCTCTATAGAAAATGAAAATAGCACACAATTGAATTTATTCAAATAATGAAATACATATAGCCAAAGTAGATTGTCCTTTTTTTTCCGTTTTTATCTGTGTGTGTTTGGTTTATTTTCGTATAGAAGAATTTTTTATCGTCTTTTGCTTCTTTTTTTTATATTTCTTTTCATTCTGTCTGTTCTTATGTTCTACCTACTAAAATTTTTGATGTCTTTGTCAGTTTTTTTTTTTAAACAGTGAATAATTTATATCTTCTGATGATATTGTTGTGACATTTTATTAATTTTTTTTTTTGTTTTTGTTCATGTTTTTTGACGAGGATTAGGTAAGTTGGAGTGTAAAATTAATAAATTGAAAAGTCTTTTTATTTCATGATACTAACCTTGGAAGAAGTTTTGAAACATTATTTCGTTAATAATTGTATTAAGAAGAATGACACAGGAAAAATATTGGTATTGTCATTTCGATATTAAATTAAAGGTCCTTTTTAAAACAAAAGAGGGTTAAAAAAAAACCTTAAACCTTGTTGTAAAATACTGAGTTTTTCTGGATTGGAAATCATTAAAAACAAAAACTGAATCATTTTACTATGCTTTACAGATTGTTCCTCTCTTCACATTTCGTCCATCTTGCGTACAAACTCAGCGAATAAGTGCCTAGGACGTTTCTGTGTTGCCACGTACGAGCAATATGGCATTTTTACTGGTGATTTTTTACAATCAGGGACGGATTTAAAGCTGTGGGGGCCCGGGGTGACAAAAAAGTGGGGGCCAACCTCTCAGCTAACTTATTTCCAAAATAAAATTAAGATTATTTTTGATAGTTTTAAATTTATAGTAGAAGATAAATACTATAAAATGGTATGATTTTGTGACTCAAAGGTGGTTTTGTACCAGCCCTGTTTTTTTTTTACCTTCAATTCCATTTTACCAATGATTTTACTTAAACATGGAATTTCTTTAAATGTGGAATTGTGCTGATATGCTTTTCCAATCATTTCTTTGGGAACAGAATTAATAAAAATAACGAAATTCAAAATAGTTTAGTTTAAGCGTTTAAGTCAGGGATCCAAAAAAAATTTTTTTACTTTACTTATTTTTGGAAAACCGCAAATTCATGAGGTAAGGTACTTTGGGCAAATTCAATTGCTTATTTATTTCTCACAGAGTCTAAATCAAATATTTATATCCATTTAATATTGAAGGAGACAAGTTATTTCGTAATGTTTAACTCTTCAAATTTAAATTGTATCGACTCAGTAAGAAACTTGTTGCAAAAAAAAAGTCTATCAGCGGCTTAGAAATAACCTTAAATTCGAAAAAAATTGTTTATCATTATTAACAATTTTGGCCTATTTATTAAAATTTACACTTTAACTACTCAATAACCAATAGATTTATCAATTTAACATACAATCTAATGGTTTTTGAGTAATTAAAGTGTAAATTTTAATAAATAGGCCAATATTGTTAATAATGATAAAAAAAATTTTGGAATTTAAGCTTTTTTCATTTTTTGCATTTTCCGAGAATATGTACTATGGTATACTAATGTAAATTTATGTTTACACCATCAGAAAGAAGAGATTTTAACCAAAAAAAACTGATATTTTGACATGTGAATTTTCGATTGAAAATTAGGGTGTTTTTTTTTTATATTAAGTCAAAATAAGGTTAAAAAATTAATATTTTAAATCAAATAAATTACTGTGTGTTTGAGACATAATAAGGTAGGTTTTCACCAAATTTTTTTAGCAAAAAACATCTTTTTGAAAAAAGATAAAAATAAAAAACCAAAAACTCGGTTTTTTGAATTTTTCATATAAATTTTGAGGCTATGTGAAAAAATTGTTAATGCAGATCTTTTTATTACCTACAACTTTGCCATACAACTTTTTTCCATAGAACTTGTAGTTTTGCCGGAAATCGAGATTTACCATTTTTTACCATTAAAAACTCAACATACCCACTTCCCGAACTCGACTCGCCCGTAATTCATTTTTTATCATTTTTATCATATTCAGCTCCTTTTCCAATGGGTCTCATTCTACTATGATTTTTTCTTACTTTTTAATGTTTTTGAAGGCTTCGGCACTGGTCTATGGATATCTTACATATTTCGAATTACTTTGTGACAAAGTTTAGAGGCTTCCAGTTAAAAAGATAGTTTTTTAAATTGCTAATACTTTCAGAAAAAACTCTCATACTAGGTTTTTTTCTTTATGTATCTACGTTGAAGTGATCTTTCTAAAAAGATTTGAAATTTTTGGATTGGAAATACATATAATTTTCGTAAACTGCAATTTATAATATTTGCTTTTTTTTTTTTTAAATCTTGTTTTTCGGTACATATTGATTGAAAATTACAATATTTTAAAGAAAATTTGTTTTTATTCGTGGACTGTTAAATAAAATTTTGCGTATTATAAAAGTGTACCACATCATCTGACTGATGAGCCCAACTGTTGTTCCTAAGCGAAACGAAATATTTTGAAGTACAAACCAATAAAATTGAATTTATTACAAACTCTCCACAAAACAAAAAATTATTTTTTTGCATCATTCTTTTTTGGAGGTAAAATTCACTAAAGATGTTGTTTCTTGCCTTTGAAGAACGAATTTTACATTTTTTCTCATAGTCTGACATTAAACAAATTTTTATGAAAAAAAAAAAAATTAAAACTTTGAGCAACCCAGTAATATACATTTTATTTTTATGACGACAATAGGTGCATTCCTTTGGAAATATTTATCTACTGCTTGGTACTAATGAGCTGCTTTGAACTACTTTTTCAATATAGCAAAATGCAAAAGTAGTCCAAAGTAGTTTCAAGTACTAAGCGGTTAATAAATGTTCCCAAAGGAATGCAGGTTCTTTGATTTTTGTTTTTGATTTTGTGGGGCCCCGGGGCTGTTGCCCCGCCCTAAATCCGGCCCTTCTGACAATTCAATCTATAATTGAATGATAACGTCCACTAGAAATTTTTTTTTTGAAATATAATCCCTTAGAGAGTTACTCTTAAATTCTCCTTTGGTAGTGTCGTCGAAATTTGAGCATTCGTTGCAAGAAAAAAGAAGGATTTGCAACTCAGATAAGTAGCATACCACATCTTCTTTAAACAAAATAGGATCCCATTCCACAATATATTCGACTTATTATTATATTGTGGCATATTGGCTCTAGAAGCAGGTATTTTAAAAATTTTTAAAAAAGGTTCTAAAATGGTCAAAATGAAATGTTATTTTTCTCAACTGTCAATCGTCTTCTTCTTCCTTTTCTCGGCGCTGCACAGTGTGTCGTCCCCTTATGATAAATAATTTTTTTTTTGTTAAAAATTAATATTTTTGCTATTTAAATATAATTAAGAAGTGTCAACTCATATGAAAAAATATTTATCTTAGAAAATAACCCAGATTATGTATTCAAAATAAGCTCCGAAACATGAGTACTTCGGAAATCGAAAATATTTTGAGGAATTTATGCGAAACTTTGAGAGTGTATATTTCACGTATAACAAAAAAAAAATTAAATTTATAAAATTATATATGAGTTATTAAATTTTTTTTGATAAATAGCAAAAAAAAATTTAATTTTTAAATTTAATTAAAAAAAAAACATTGAAAATTATATCGATAATTTTTTTTATATTATTTTGCCTTAGGTCTATACTTAATATTGGCAAAGTTTGGTCTGCTTCTGTTTGCTATTGCCAGAAATATTCACATTTATGTGCTACGAGTCAAGGACTCAAAATAATTAATTTTTTGAGAAACAGCTTCAAGGCTATCACAAAAATAAAAACATCGATGTTTTTATTCATTTTTTACCATATACAAGTAAAAAAAAAATGGGTTAATGTAATTAAAAATATTGTTTTTAACAAGAAAAAAAAATATATTTTTTTCTGCATACTAAATTTTTAATATAATTACTTGACCCGGCCACGCTCTACTGTGTATTATAGCGTATTTACCAAACTCGCCGATATAAGAATTTACGAAAATGCAAATTAAATGTTATTTTAAAATTTGAAAGCGATTGACAAAAAACTATTCTAGATTTGATATGAAACGCAAATAAACACACGATTTTTTTGTATAGAGAAGATAAACAAAACAAATTGAATTCAACTTAAGATTTCTCAAAGTAGAAAAAAGATATTGACAAGATTTAAAAGGGCTTTAAAAGACAACATTTAGTTATTTTAGAAACTGTCACAAATTTATTTAAAATAAAGTTCAAAAACAGTTAAAAAACGACATTTCAGATTTTCTAACGGGAATATTTCAAAAAACGTGATATGATTGAATTTTTCTGACTTCGGATTCGAGTTCAGCACACCAAAAACCTTACGAAAAGTATATTTTGGTTTATATAACAAAAAAAAAAAATTTTGCTTACCAGTGTCTATTTCAATAAATGTTAATTTCATAAATTATGCTAAAAAAAAGTTATAGGTTATTGAACAATTTGTTAATTTGTAACTTTTTTTTCTTTTCCTGCCATAAACACGCAAAACAAAACTCGCTATATCCATTTTTTTTTTTTCAAAAATGAGATTTTGATGCACATTCATAGAGTATGTATCATTGAACAGTTTTGCAAACTAGTTTTGTAGAAAAATTATTCAAATCCCTTTCAAAATTCAAGTTAAATATCGGGCTTTACTACTAGCCCCATATAAAACTAGAAATGTTTTTTCCGTTTTTCTCAAAATTAATCACAAAAAAAAAAAATTTCTGACCTGGGGTTGCGACTAGGTTTTTCATATAGTTTTTGGGTCGCTGAAACCGAATTCGAAGTCCGTCAGGTTTTCGAGACAACCTCAAAAAATGTCACGAACAAAATTTTTTTTTCTTTCATCTGGATGTGCGAATATGATAATCATATAGTTTTTGGATCGCTGAATCCAGATTTGAAGTCAATTTTGCGCTATCACGTCAGGTTTTTGAGATATCCTCAAAAAAATGTCAAAACCAAAAAAAAAATAAAAGTTCTTATCTGGGGTTGCGACTAGGCTTTTCATATAGTTTTTGGGTAGCTGAAACCGAACCCGTAGTCTATTTTGCCGTATTATTTTGATTAGTTCGATAATGTAAGGCATTGATAGGCTACAAGTTAAGCTGTGTTGTAGAGTTTTGTATGGATTTAAAATCCAAATATTTTTTTAATTTTGACTAAACCGATAAAATAGATAAGAATATAAGCAAGCTTGTCTAAAGGCAAATTAAATATTTAAGCAAGCTTAGATCACTTAAAATATCCTTCGATAATCAATTTAAGAAAATCTAATACATAAATATAACTGAATATGTTTTATATTTTAAACCGCCGATAAATACCTCAAAGCTGACGAAATCAGAACCGAAAATTGTAAAATCCTTAGTGAATGATCTAAAGCATTTCTTTAATTAGTATTGGCGTTTGAAATTTCGAAAAAATATCTACCCTAAAACTAGCATAATTTTGTTTAATATTTTCTGTTACGACAAAAATATTTTTTTGTCTTTACTATTTTCACAGAGGTACCTATTTGAATCGTCTTAAAAAAAATAAAAATTCGCGTACAATTTTAAAACAAAATTTTAAAAAAATTATATTTTCAAACACATTTTTTTTATAAAAAACTAGCTGACCCGGCGGACTTCGTTCCGCATTTTTCTTGTATTTATTTTCAATTTTTGGCTTTGTAATGTGTTAACCTTTTCCAATACAAAAAAAAAAGAGTGTGTGTACACATGTACACGCGACTGAAGTTATACTTCTCATTCAGTATATGTAAATGAATTTCATTTGATATTTTTAATTTCTATTATTAAATTAATTAATCCACACATCGTTTTTTTACATTTTTATCAAGTGAACAATAAATTAATTCTTTCATCCTCCTTGCGTCCATGTAGTTTTCAATTTATTCTGTGAAATTTACACATGTTGTGCGGTTCAGAACGTACGGTATACGCTTAACGAAACTAAATGAATTGAGCATAAAATGTGCGATATGGTTATTTTATGAGAATTGTGTGTGCTTCAGCACTAGTAGTAGCAATATGGAACTTGCAGAGTTGCTACAAAGCTCAAAAGTGAGCTGAGCTCAGCTCACAGCTCAGCTCAAATTTTGAGCTAGCTGACTTTTGAGCTATGTACCATAGCTCAGCTCATTTGAGCTGAGCTGAAAGTCAGCTGAGCTGATGGTTGAGCTGAGCTGTTGGGTGAGCTAAAGTAAAGTGAGCTGAGCTGAGCTGTGATGGATGAGAGGATACATTGATTTTTATTTGGAAAGTATAATGAAATATGAAGATATTTTAAACTTTTATAAAACACCATAGCTCAAGATGTTTGGTTCTAGTTATTAATGGAATTATTTTAACACATGGATATTTTTATAAATAAAACAGATAATTTTTCGTGATCTTTCTCTTGGTTTTTTTAACCCTAGAAAGATAATCATAATATACGTCTCAGAGACGTATGATTCTAAAAAAGATTTTTGGTCTTATGTTAACACTTTTTGTCATATTTATTTAACTCATTACTTAGATTATTTTAAAGAAGTGATATAATAAATCAAATCAATTTAACAAAAACCCAGAAATTTGAATTGAATTAGATAAAACAGTTCTTTACACGCCATACATCTTACAGACGTAGATTATCTTTCTAGGGTTAGTAGTAAATATATTTCTATTTTTTTAGTAAAATATTTCTTTTTTAATCATAAAAAAAAATCAGGTACAATCCGGTTTTACGACTTTTTTCAAAATTCCGAGAAAATCGCGTTTGAAAGTTGGGGTAAATTTTTTTTTCGAAAAATCCCCGAATCTTTGAACGCTCCTGGAAGCTAAGCCGCTTGAGAGCAATTTTTGGGAGTGATGCCAAATGATAGCTTGTGTCATGGGCCTACGCTTTGCACATTGTCAGATTTTTAAAAAATCGCCTTGCATGTTAAACCGCCACATCATGCCTATTTTTTCAGAATCGGGCTTAACTTTGTTTTTACCTTTAAGTTCTCCTGGTTTGAGAACGCGTGTACCTACAGGGATGGAAGTTGTACCCAAATGTAGGTTAGAGTCCCCGCTACCTTTTGGCATCAAAAAATTTTTTTTTCATTTTTTTTAAAATTCCGAGATATAGGCGTTGGAAGTTGGGGCGCTCACTTTCAGCTCAGCTCACTTTCAGCTCAGCTCAAATGAGCTAAGCTATGGTACCTAGCTCAAATTTGAGCTGAGCTGTGAGCTGAGCTGAAATGTTAGCTTTTTGCAACCCTGGCAACTTGCCACATGCAACTTGCCACATGAAAAATGTAACTTGATACGTGTTGTGTGTTTTATGTTTGCCGTACTGCGGCGTACTGCATTTTTAAATACTAAAGTACTGCGTACTCTAAAGGTGAAACGACAGCCCTGCTACCCAGGGTGATCGCGTCATAATCCCTTTGACATTCTTGTCAAAAAGTAAATTTTCATACCCACCCTCCCATAAGAAGTATAACTTCAAAAATCGGGCCACAACTTGATATATGGAACAAAAAACATAAAATTGTATAAAGTATTAAAAAAAGCAAACCATTTGTCTGACAGCTATCTATTATAATTTTAATTGGAATGTGTACGAAGTTTCATTAATATTATTATAAGGTATAACAACATAAATCTTCAGCGGAAAGCAAAATGGTATTATGTCCTTAATAGATCCTATATGGAGTTACAATAATTTTGCTTTCCCAGGCGATATGTATGTTGTATGCATGCCACTGTTTTTTTCTGTTATTGGCACGGGTTTTTTGCGTCAAATAGTAAAAAAAATGTTTTTAAAAACAAAATCTTATGTGTCTCGAACTCCTTTCAATCACTTGCAATCGCTACTAAAATTTGATAATCCAGTCAAATAAATGAATGAATGCTAATAGAATTTTTTTTGCTCAATACCTTCGTTTTGGCATTCCATAACATACCTCAAAAGTCTAGAAAAATCTCATGTCTGCAAGTCGCGATTTTCAAGCTCAAATCGCGAAATGGAGATTTTCAAAATTAGAATTTCAAGAATTACATAACTTCGAGGCAATTTTTAATGCTGATTACAAAAATTTTTTTTTGATTTTTGACATAAGTTATAGAATATCCAAACAGAGATACAAACAAAAAAATTAGCCAATCAGCACTAATTATAAGATTGTACCAGGATGTTTTTTAGTGCATATCCCAAAATTGTCCCTTTTCTCAAAAAATACCAATTTTTCATAGGTATGAATGTTTTTACTTGCTCTATAGGGCAAGTATTGGTTTCGTGTCAAAAAAAAAATTTGAGGTTTTAATCAAAACTAACATCACGATGATGGAGAAGTCCAAAAAAGTGGGTTTCGTCATGACGTCCGTCGGTCTGTGCGTCGGTGCGGCGGTGCGTCGGTGCGTCCGTGCGTCCATCTGTACAAGTAGCTACAGCCTAAACGGGTTGAAGGATTTTCTTGAAATTTGGTATGGATGGTTTTTTCGTAATTTCCAAGGTTGGTTTTTTTTTGTTTTTTAATATCTCGCTTAGAACGTATACCTCCCATACAAAATTTTTGAGTTATTTCAATTTTCTCGAAAACGGCTCTAACGATTTTGATTAAATTTAACACACGTAATGCTGTACATAGATCTAACATAACTGCGTTTTTTGTTTTTCTCAAAAAATACGGATAGTGGAAATATGGTCTTTTCATTTTTTTAAATCGCGGATGTCGGCTCTTCCCGTACATCATTATGGAGTTATTGCAATTTTCTCAAAAATGGCTCTAACGATTTTGATAAAATTTTGCATACGTAATATTCAAGGTAATTGCAGTAAAACTGCATTTTTAGTTTTTCTCAATAAAGTCAAGTCAAATAAAAAAAAAATGTATTTAACTAACATTTGGCCTCCATGCCGTCTCTTCCCCTACATCAACCAAATTTCTTAAAATTTTATATAGAGGCAGCTCTTATAATCTACAAGTAAGCTAACTTAAAAGTGCTTTGAACTGCAAGAGCAAGTACGTGCGGCCCCAGTCGTGCATTTTATTTTCATTGCATTGTTTTGATTCTTAATGATAATGGATATGAAAACCTTCATGAAAAATTTTGTCCCTCTACCATAACTTTTAAGGGTTTTTCGGTAGTAAGTTTGCAACTGTTATAATAATATGGGTTGACAATTGAAAAACAGGTATAACTTTTTTCAGAGACGTCAGATTGTCTTGATCTTGTCTAGATCAAAATACCTCGAAGTGTTGTATCATATGTGAATAGCATTGTCTTTTATTGCTTATTTTGAAAATCTCCATTTCGCGCTTTGACCTTGAAAATCGCGACTTGCGGACATGAGATTTTTCTATACTTTTGAGGTATGTTATAGAATGCTAAACCGAAGGTATTGAACAAAAAAAATTTCTATTAGCATTCATTCCGAGGTTTACTCCTTTTTTTTCACCTTATTTGACTGTATCATGATATTTTTTGGCTATTTAGGAAATTTAAAAAGTAGCAATCTTTTTTTGTAAATTGTAAAGAAACCGACTTAAAATGAAAAGATTCCGTCTTAATTCTATACATACGTCTAAATATTAAAATATTTTCTTAAGAATATTAAATCATTTTAAATTAATGCGAAAATTGTATTAATAAATTGGTAGTTGAAACAACTTAAACAAATTTTAAGTTTCAGTTTATCATACCAATTTTCAACTGTGAGATATAGCTTAGTGGTAGATAAACAATTTTAATTGAGGAAATAACATTTTAAAGAGTTAAATCGTGTTTGTTTTTATTAGCCTTGAATATGAGCTCTTTGAACCCCAAATATTGAATTTGCTCATAACTTGACAGCAGCGCCACGTACCAGGCCCAACAGGGGCGTACACACCATTGGGGCAAGTGGGGCGGTGCCCCGGGGCCCCCAACACGCCAGGGCCTCATAAGGAGACAATGCAGAGAAGGCAAATGGTTATAAAAGTATCGAAGCAAAAAGATAAGATACTTGACATGAATCACTTCGGACACCAGAGAGACACATTATATTTTTCAGTGAATTGGTAGCCAGTCACATAATATTTCATCTAAAAAAAAGTATTACCTTAGGGGTCCCAAAAAAAAATTGCTTTTTTGAAAGAAAAATTACATATTATCTTGGGGCCCCAAAAAATATTACTTACATAATTTTAGCGCCCAACAAATGTTAGGTACATCAGGGGCCCCAAAAAAAATAAGTGGGCGTATACGTCCTTTTTTATTTGTTCTTATTTTCTATATCAAAGGGGCCCCAAAAATTTAGTCTTGCCCCGGGGCCCCGACAACTCAACGTACGCCCCCGGGGTCCAACTATGAAACAAAGCTTGTCTCGAATGAACCTTATCAAACGCAAAAAATTTCATAAAAGTCTATACAGCCGTTCGGACTCCAAATATGGAATTTAACTATAACTTGACAACAGCGTCAAGTCTTTCTATATATAATTTGACAACAGCGTCCCAAACTGCATACAGTTATAATTTACAAAACATGGATGTAAATTATCACGAAAACGAAGTTTCACAAAAATCTGTCAAGTCTTTCGGACTCCAAATATGAAATTTGTCTATAACTACTTCGGCAACAGTGCCACCTACCAGGTCCAATTTATGAAACAAAACATGTTTCGAATAAATTGTATCAGACACAAAAAGTTTCACAAAAATCAAAAAATGTAATTTCCTTGAACTTGACAACAGTGCCACTAACGACTGTCCAGTCGCTCGTTCAAAATATGCAATTTTCCTAAAACTTGACAACAGTGCCAACTACTGGGTCCAATCATGAAACAAAACTTGTCTCGAATGAACCTTGTCATAACACAAAATTTCACAAAAATCTGTCCAGTCATTCGACCCCACCTATGGAATTTGCCTATAACTTGAAAACAGCGCTACCTATCGGATCAAATTATGAAACAAAACCTGTAACGGATAGACCTTATCAAATAAACAAAATTTCACAAAAATCTCTTCAGTTATTCGACCCCAAATATGGAATTTGCCTATAACTTGACAGCAGCGCCACCTACCGGGTCCAATTATAAAACAAAACCTGTTTCGGATGGACCTTTTCACATATATTTCACACAAAATTTCAGAAAAATCTGTCTAGTCGTTTAGGAGTAGGACCACAAACAAACGCACAGGAGAAATATGTATATATAATATGTAGATACAAACCATAACTCTGATTGATGTGCCAATGCTTTACTTATTTGTCCTCAATGAAAATCAGAGATATACATTTTATTTGTGCAGTCCATATGTGGATTTAATATCACAAGACGAATAATTATTTGTGTCACTCAAAATCAGACTTTTTTAATTATTTTGAAAGCTTTACAAATTAAGCTTAGTTAAAATTTTTAAAAAGCGAGAGTGGTTTTTTACTCGTACATATTGACAGCTATGTAAAGATGCGAAAAAAGTTTTATTTTTTTTTTATACAAACCATCTACATATTAATACCTTTCGAACAAAAAAAAATTACCAAAATCGGACCAGCCAAACGCGAGTTTATCGGCCACACACACTAAACGAACTCATTTTTATATATAAGATTTTCGATTCGTTTGCCTGAGGTTAGGAAGACAATTAATTCGAAAGTTACCAGTGTTATTAAATTAAAATGATTTTTATTTTAACTTATAAAATAATTCTGGACTATCGGAAAACAATGCAGAGTTGTTTAAAGGCAAATTATTGAATCGAAGGACTTGTACATTATTAGGGATCGGGTTTCCATGCAAATGCATTTCAATCAGTCGTTAGTGCATATTTTTGCATATTTTGCATTTATTAGCATTTTTTTTTTGCATATTTTGACATATTTTGGAAATAAATGCATGTTTTTCGTGCATATTTTCGCAAAAATTGGCAAAAATAACGAAATTTCACGCTTAAAATTTTTGACTAAAAGTGACTGAAAGTCAATTATAAAAAAGTCAAAAACGTAAGCAAATGCTGTGCAAATTTTATTTATTGTTTTTAAAGAAAACCCCAATATTTCCAAAAAGTTACATCTTTGAACTCGTAAATGGTTTAGTATATAGATTTCATAAAAGTTGCGTAAAATCTTTTTATAATTTTAAAGAAATATTGATTTTACAAATTCATGTGGCCTTAAAAGCATATTTAAAGTGCATACTTTTTTTTAAGAGTATATTTTGAGCGCATATTTTTCGTTTTTAAGTGTATGAAAATCCTATCCCTATACATTACACTGTACTTTAAGGACAGGATGGTCTTAATTGGTTAGACTTAAGGTTGAACCCTAAACAAAAGCAAACGAATCACACAACGTTTTTGTTTGGTTATATTTAGAACTCTTCGGAACTGCTCGATTCGATATGCAAAACGAGCAAACTTTAATATTTTTAATTCAAATAGCACATTTTCAAGTTTATGCCTACTATCAAAACTTTTGTACAAAAAAAATTGGCATGACCCCCCCCCCCCCAAGAAGAAATCCTGTATACGCCCCTGTCAAAAATATTGACCTGGAGCCTGCATCAAAGTTTTGTCATATATATCGATAGTTTCAATACTTTCAAATTATTTTATCACAAGGCTACCGATATTATCGATAGTTTTTTTTTTAAACTATCGATACAATCGATAATGGAAACAATCGATATCTACCAAACACTATGTTAATTCGTTGTTTACATCCAATGTCAAACAAAAACTAAACTTGTAGTTCAAATTGTGTTTAATTAATTTCAAAGCTATTTTTTTTTTTTAATGAGAAATTGTACGAGTGGTTTTAATACTTTTTGCTAACCACAGGCGTATGACTACATTTTTGTTGAAATATGAAAGTAATTTATCAAATGACGTATAGAATTTGGAATTGTAGACGGAATTTGAAGAGCCTGTGTCCCTCGACACCATGCATATTATAAAAAATACACTTCAGTATAAAAAAGTATAAGTTTGAAGTAATACTTTAATATCCCCGCCACATAGGTACCATGACCAAACCACGATCAGGATGTAACAAATCCATGTTAAAGAAAGTTTTCCCAGAAATGTAATCAATCTTGTCTTGCATCTAAAAATTTCTGTACCTAAATCTAAACTTTTGTTCAACCAAAATATTAACAAAATGTTCTAAATACAACGAGATACCCTCATGGAACGTCATTTTTAGAATAAATAACAAAAGAACCAGATTCTAAAAAAAACTGCAATAATTAAAACCTTTAAACCAACAATTTGAAGGTACAGTACAGATATACCTTAACCATTATAAAGCTATGTCCATCAGTATTATACCTATTGAAAATATTTTATATACGTCCTGTTGCTTTAGTTTTACAAAATCCATTATCCTTTTCTTTCCTCTTACTGGTGCCCCCCTCTCTCACTCATTAAATCCTTAAGGAATAAAACCATCAAGTTCTTTTATTTTGAACAAATCAAAAAAAAAAAAAAAAGCACAACATATATCCCAGTTTATGCCGGACTTAGTTGTATGAACATCAAAATTCCAGAGTATGTATCCCCAAAAGTACATTTTTCATAATATGAAAACAAAAGATGAAAATTAACCCCCCGACGTTTACTATGGTGCCTGGCTGCTGATCCCAAGGGTACTAAGGTGGGTATGAGTACATTTCTCCATCCATTTTCCATGTTCCGTGTTCATATAGAAGACCGTTTGCACAATCTCTTTTGTATTACATTAACCAGGTAGCCAACAGAGAATATGGCCATTTCTGTTTTTTCTTCCCTCTTTTCCGGTTCGAAGGACCAAAAATTCAACTTATATGAAAAGAAGGAATATCAGTCTGTTCAAATGCTACAACGAACAAGAGAGAAAGGTACACAGTAAGTTCCTAAATATTTGTGTCCAGTTGACATGTCGATTGGGGACTATCAAAACGATGTTTGGAATCGTATCTTAGGGATGCGGTTTTGGCATAACTTCAGTCCCCACAATCTCACACAAAACCCACGTTGTTCATCCAGAAATGGTACTATAAGGCTTCTTTTTTAAGCGCCTCTTCTGACAAACCTCATCCTTTGATTCTTATAGTTTTCGAGAAGAAACATATTCTGGCTGCTCTACGAAACGACTACGACCAATACCCCATCAAGTTACTTTTGACGATGATGCTGCCTTTCGAATATTTGGGTCTTGTTATAGCTTATAGCAGAGAGGTGGGTACCTCTACCTATTATACTGCGGTAGCAGTGAAAGAAAGATGCTGTGGCAAGATTGGGATTTGCTATCCTATAATGGCTCCTATTTTGCGGGGAGGTTTTAAGTATATTTGGTATTATAGGTTTTTGGCTTCTTTGTAAAGGGATGATGTTATTGGGACACAACATCACACTATTTCTATACCACTTTGCCGCCCTTTTCTGACTATCATGATAGTCATCATATGACGATAAGCATATGAAATGAAGGTGGTGCTGAGTATCTTTCTCTATGAGAAAAGAGAGAAAGATATGGTTATTTGATGGTGTCATCTAGTTTACTTATATACAAGATTATTACTTGTGTGTGCACAGTCATTTAATTTAAGGATTGACAACGGAGTAATAGAAGGTTATTGCTAAGCTTACAATTTGATGGTGCAATTTTTCGTATAAATTTTTAAATTGACTTGAGCTTGATGTTTCAAATGGTTTTGGATAAAAATGGATTACAAGGAAAAGTGGGGGGAGAATTAAATTGATGGTATTCTTTTTTTTTTTTGTAAGAGCTTTGAATGCGACAAATTTAAAAATTTAGAATTTGAAATCGAAGGTTGTGCCTGTTTACTTTTTGGATACATGTGGGAATTAATGATCGATTTCTTTAACACCATTCAATTAGTTCATAGAACCGTTATGCACAACTTTTTGTTCTAATTTTGGACCAATTACAGATTTTACTGTCTCTTTGAAAAAAACACCCTTTCACCTAATTTTTTTTATAAAAACTCTTTATTCTTGCTTTCTATCCCAAATTCAACGTTTTCACCAAATTTCATTAGGGTGACCCATCATTTTTGTTTTCACTCAAAAAAACACCCTTTTAACCATGATATTCTTATGTAGATTCTTGTTTCATATCTCAAAAAAAAAACATAATTCCTGAATTTCAATAGTGTAGGTACAACTAGTATTACTCTAGTATTGCATACTTTTCCAAATATACCTATACCTATTTTCTCTACACCTGAAAAAAAAACACCCTTTCACATGAAAAAAAGTTATAATTTTACTTAATTCGTAATTCCCAAGGGAAAGACAACATTTTTAATAAATTTTGACTTTTGAACCATTGATTTTATCGGACTTATCGCGGATTTTCCTTATTTCTAAAAAAAAATAGACTACTTAGATTTTTGGCTTGTGTTATTAATCAAACATTTGTACCAATTTTTATTGGTGTAACAATTTTTTCCCAGTTTTTGTAGTACTAATTCCGAATTTCATCATATCTAAAAAAAACTTTATAGGTTCTTAATTCTTATACCAAACAAAACTTTTTCACCAAATTTTAAAAATTAATAAAATATAAGTCAGCTGTTATGAAACCTTTCCCACACACAACTCAACCCATCAAAAAAACACCCTTTCACCAAAAATGTTTGTAAAAACTTTATGAATCCTTTGTCCCTGCTTTATCTAAAGCCTTCATCCAGAATTTCATCAGTGTAGCATGTTTTTCACATGGGTTTCTTGAAAAACAAGCACCCTTGTTTTTAATCGGCTATAACTTTTCTTAGAGCAATCGTATTGACTTTATTTTTATGTCATTAGATTCAGCACCGAAAAATACCTTAAAAACATGTGTCATATGATAATATTCGACAAACATTTTTTTTCAGCATATTTTTGGCCTTCACGCTTCCACCGAACTTTTGCCTATAGACTTTTTTTTTACCCTTGGTTCTCATCACAAAAGCAAACTCTTTGCCAGGTTTCATGAGTATAACAATTTTTTCTTTTTTAAATGCCTATTTTACCTATACTAATAGGGGAGAGTAGAGGAGAAGCACTTAAAGGCGTTTCCTATGGAATTCATGCCCGAAAAACTACCAGACCGGTTTAATACTTATTTTTTTTTTATAGAGGAATAACGTGATATATTGTACTTTATTGCAAGTACACAATCTTGCATGAATAAAGAAGTTTCGAACCTCGAGACCATTCCGAATTCGTAGAATAAAAACGTCAGTAAGCTCCTTTTAGTGTTATGGTGTTTTCAACAATTTGAAAAGAACCCAATCCTTTCCCTGAGATAGCAGATTAGCCCAGGATGATGAAGGGATATTTGATTATTGAAAAAAACGTACTCGGTTCGCCTAGTCTTCAACAAAAAAAAAAAACTACTCCAACTAAAATAACGTTTTGTTTTGTCGTAGATGACCAGCCGAGCAGAGCTTCTTTATTTATGCAAGATGGATTCCTTTCCCTAAATAAAGACAGTCACGTTATTGCTCGATACAAAAAATAAGTTATGGACCGGTCTGGTAATTTTCCGGATATGAATTCCCAATTCAATAGGGAACGTCTTTTGGTGCTTCTCCCTTATTCTCCCCTATTTTTTACCAAAATTATTAATTTTTTTACATTTTTTTTAAGTCAATTCATATCTACATGATAAGTAAGTAAAACAAAATGAGAAAAAAAATATTTAAGGTACTTCGGCGAAAACTGTTTACTAAGCAAAGGCTACACAATGCATCATAAAGTGAAAAAACGCAACAAAAAGAAAACAAAAAACTTAAAACACCACACCCAGGGGGGCGGTGCACTACAAGACAAGAGTAAAAACATAATTAAATTAAATATTTAAATATTTCTCTGGAGGAGGGGTCATATTTTGCTATAAAAAGAGCAACACCACACACAAATTATTCCAGTCCGTCCGTGGTCGTGGACTAGTGCACATCGGGAAGCAGCTCCTGGGGATCGGTAAGTGATCGAATGTCTCAAGACATGCATGTTGCATATGGCATGTTTCATGTTGCATGTTGCATATGGTATGTTGCATGTGGCATGTTTCATGTTGCATGTTGCATGTTTCATGTTGCATGTTGCATGTTGCTTTTGGCATGTTGCATGTTGCATGTTGCGTGTTGCATGTTGTTGCATGTTGCATGTTGCATGTTGCATGTTGCATGTTGCAGGTTGCAGGTTGCAGGTTGCATGTTGCATGTTGCATGTTTATGTTGCATGTTGCATGTTGCATGTTGCATGTTGCATGTTGAATGTTGCAGGTTGCATGTTGCTTTTGGCATGTTGCATTTTGCATGTTGCATGTTGCATGTTACATGTTGCATGTTGAATGTTGCATGTTGCATGTTTCATGTTGCATGTTGCTTTTGGCATGTTGCATGTTGCATGTTGCATGTTGCATGTTTCATGTTTCATGTTGCATGTTGCATATGGTATGTTGCATGTGGCATGTTTTATGTTGCATGTTGAATGTTGCATGTTGCATGTTGCATGTTGCATGTGTCGCGACACAAAGCGACACAAAGCGACACAAAGCGACACAAAGCGACACAAAGCGACACAAAGCGACACAAAGCGACACAACGCGACACAAAGCGACACAAAGCGACACAAAGCGACACAAAGCGACACAAAGCGACACAACGCGACACAACGCGACACAACGCGACACAACGCGACGCAACGCGACACAAAGCGACACAAAGCGACACAACGCGACACAAAGCGACACAACGCGACACAAAGCGACACAGAGCGACACAAAGCGACACAAAGCGACACAAAGCGACACAAAGCGACACAAAGCGACACAAAGCGACACAAAGCGACACAACGCGACACAAAGCGACACAAAGCGACACAACGCGACACAAAGCGACACAAAGCGACACAAAGCGACACAAAGCGACACAACGCGACACAAAGCGACACAAAGCGACACAAAGCGACACAAAGCGACACAAAGCGACACAAAGCGACACAACGCGACACAAAGCGACACAAAGCGACACAAAGCGACACAAAGCGACACAAAGCGACACAGAGCGACACAAAGCGACACAACGCGACACAGAGCGACACAAAGCGACACAGAGCGACACAGAGCGACACAAAGCGACACAACGCGACACAGAGCGACACAAAGCGACACAGAGCGACACAAAGCGACACAAAGCGACACAGAGCGACACAAAGCGACACAACGCGACACAGAGCGACACAAAGCGACACAAAGCGACACAAAGCGACACAAAGCGACACAACGCGACACAAAGCGACACAAAGCGACACAAAGCGACACAAAGCGACACAAAGCGACACAGAGCGACACAAAGCGACACAACGCGACACAGAGCGACACAAAGCGACACAAAGCGACACAACGCGACACAAAGCGACACAAAGCGACACAAAGCGACACAAAGCGACACAAAGCGACACAAAGCGACACAAAGCGACACAAAGCGACACAAAGCGACACAAAGCGACACAACGCGACACAAAGCGACACAAAGCGACACAGAGCGACACAAAGCGACACAACGCGACACAGAGCGACACAAAGCGACACAGAGCGACACAAAGCGACACAAAGCGACACAGAGCGACACAAAGCGACACAACGCGACACAGAGCGACACAAAGCGACACAAAGCGACACAAAGCGACACAACGCGACACAGAGCGACACAAAGCGACACAAAGCGACACAAAGCGACACAAAGCGACACAAAGCGACACAGAGCGACACAAAGCGACACAAAGCGACACAAAGCGACACAAAGCGACACAAAGCGACACAACGCGACACAAAGCGACACAAAGCGACACAAAGCGACACAAAGCGACACAAAGCGACACAAAGCGACACAAAGCGACACAACGCGACACAAAGCGACACAAAGCGACACAACGCGACACAAAGCGACACAAAGCGACACAAAGCGACACAACGCGACACAGAGCGACACAAAGCGACACAAAGCGACACAAAGCGACACAAAGCGACACAAAGCGACACAGAGCGACACAAAGCGACACAAAGCGACACAAAGCGACACAAAGCGACACAAAGCGACACAACGCGACACAAAGCGACACAAAGCGACACAAAGCGACACAAAGCGGCACAAAGCGACACAAAGCGACACAAAGCGACACAACGCGACACAAAGCGACACAACGCGACACAAAGCGACACAGAGCGACACAAAGCGACACAACGCGACACAAAGCGACACAAAGCGACACAAAGCGACACAGAGCGACACAAAGCGACACAACGCGACACAAAGCGACACAAAGCGACACAAAGCGACACAAAGCGACACAAAGCGACACAGAGCGACACAAAGCGCTTTGTGTCGCGTTGTGTCGCTTTGTGTCGCTTTGTGTCGCGTTGTGTCGCTTTGTGTCGCTCTGTGTCGCTTTGTGTCGCTTTGTGTCGCTTTGTGTCGCGTTGTGTCGCTTTGTGTCGCTCTGTGTCGCTTTGTGTCGCGTTGTGTCGCTTTGTGTCGCTCTGTGTCGCTTTGTGTCGCTTTGTGTCGCTTTGTGTCGCTTTGTGTCGCTCTGTGTCGCGTTGTGTCGCTTTGTGTCGCTCTGTGTCGCTTTGTGTCGCTTTGTGTCGCTTTGTGTCGCGTTGTGTCGCTTTGTGTCGCGTTGTGTCGCTTTGTGTCGCTTTGTGTCGCGTTGTGTCGCTTTGTGTCGCTTTGTGTCGCTTTGTGTCGCTTTGTGTCGCTCTGTGTCGCTTTGTGTCGCTTTGTGTCGCTTTGTGTCGCTTTGTGTCGCGTTGTGTCGCTTTGTGTCGCTCTGTGTCGCTTTGTGTCGCTTTGTGTCGCTTTGTGTCGCTTTGTGTCGCTTTGTGTCGCTTTGTGTCGCTTTGTGTCGCTTTGTGTCGCTTTGTGTCGCGTTGTGTCGCGTTGTGTCGCTTTGTGTCGCTTTGTGTCGCGTTGTGTCGCTTTGTGTCGCGTTGTGTCGGTTTGTGTCGCTTTGTGTCGCTTTGTGTCGCTTTGTGTCGCTTTGTGTCGCTTTGTGTCGCTTTGTGTCGCTTTGTGTCGCTTTGTGTCGCTTTGTGTCGCGTTGTGTCGCTTTGTGTCGCTTTGTGTCGCTTTGTGTCGCGTTGTGTCGCTTTGTGTCGCTTTGTGTCGCGTTGTGTCGCTTTGTGTCGCTTTGTGTCGCTTTGTGTCGCGTTGTGTCGCGTTGTGGCGCGTTGTGTCGCTTTGTGTCGCTTTGTGTCGCTTTGTGTCGCGTTGTGTCGCTTTGTGTCGCAACATACAACATTCAACATTCAACACGCAACATGCAACATGCAACATGCAACATGAAACATGCCATATGCAACATGCCACATGCAACATGCCACAAGCAACATGCAACATTCAACATTCAACACGCAACATGCAACATGCAACATGAAACATGCAACATCAAACATGCCATATGCAACATGCCACATGCAACATGCCACATGCAACATGCCACATGCAACATGCAACATGCAACATTTAACATGCAACATGCAATATGCAACATGCAACATGCAACATGCAACATGCAGCATGCAACATGCTACATGCAACATGCAACATGCAACATGCAATATGCAACATGCAACATGCATCATGCAACATGCAACATGCAACATGCAACATGCAACATGCAACATGCATTATGTAACATGCAACATGAATCATGAATCATGCAACATACAACATGCCATGTGCAAGTACATGAAACAAGCCATATGCAACATGCCATATGCAACATGAAACATACCATATGCAACATGCCATATGCAACATGTCTCTTGAGACATTCGATCACTTACCGATCCCCATGAGCTGCTTCCCGATGTGCACTAGTCCACTAACACTCAGAGAGTCCTCCCCCCAGAGAAATATTTAAATATTTAATTTAATTATGTTTTTATTCTTGTCTAGTAGTGCACCTGGGTGTGGTGTTTTAAGTTTGTTGTTCGCTTTGTGTTGCGTTGTTTCACTTTATAATGCGTTGTGTAGCGTTTACATATGCAGTTTTCGCCGAAGTACCTTAAATATTTGTTGTCTCATTTTTTTTTATACCGACTTATCATGTAGATATGAATTGAATTGAAAAAAAAGTTAAAAAAATCATAATTTTGGTAACAAAAAAGGTGAGAATAAGGGAAAAGCACAAAACGACGCGACGTTCCCTATTGAATTTGGAATTCATATTCGGAAAATTACCAGACCGGTCCAATACTTATTTTTTTTATCGAGGAATAACTTGACAAAATTTTAGTTCAGAAAACCTTAGCTCTCCTTCTTCCCTTCGGGAACGAGATAGTAATTGTGAATTTTAAACATCCGTAGTCATTACTGTATGTTAGTTTTTAAACTTGAATCTGTTTGCAATTCATTACCAATTTCCTTGCCATAACTTTCATTAGGACGTTGTACAGTTATAATATTCAAAAACCTTTTAAACTACTAGAACAAAGCAACCACTCCACCAGCTCCACAACAAAACAAAAAACTCAAAGAAAATCAAAATTGTTGCTCCAACACATATTTCTTCTTCAAAAAACGAAACAGTATGGGGTTCCTTCTTTTACACAATTTTCCCCCCATTTCATTGTTCCTAATTTAACTTCCTCTCAAAAAAATATTCAACAGCTCCACACCCACAAAAAAAAATAATTCATATAAAAAAATATCCAAGGAAACAAAAAAAAAACTGTAAAACCTAACCATAAGCATTTGATAATCACCATGCCATTAAAATATTTGTCTGCATGAATTTTCAACTCCACAATCCACAAATCATTCTAATGTATCCCATTAACGACTTTTCACATGCAATAAACAATCCCACTACAATGTATATATCCTTAAAATTACCCTCAAAGAAGAAAACTACAAAAAAACGTATTTCCTTCAAGTTTATGGGGGGGGTGGTTTAAAATGGTGGTGCTGGCTGATGGTAAAGGAAGACAAGAAGGGACAATCCCCTCTCTTGTATATTTTTTTGCCTTTGAAATATAATGCAAAAAAAAAAAAATAGAAATAATAGACAGTGTGTGAAGGAAAAACTTTTCGCATTTGAACGTACCAGCAAAGTACGAGTAACTTGGATTTTTCGTTTTCCCATTGACGTTGATCTAGCTGATGAAATAGTCGTTGTGGGTAGAATTTTTTCCAGTGCTGGATTAAGTAAGTAGTAAAAAGTTATTTTAGCTGTATCAGACCTAGGTTTTTTACATTCCAGTCCTCTTCTGAAAATTTTATTTCATAAACATAAAGTTTAAGGCTAAAATAAGGATCTTAATTCCAATATTCTAAACAAAAGAGCTGATCAACGAACTTGAAAAAAAATTCCCGATCGGATCAGGTTGCAATTTTAATCAAACAAAATTGTTTACTTAACAAAATTCTTTTAGAATAGTAAAATGCATGCTATTTTGATGCTGTGATCTTTATAAGAGTCGGTTAATACCGACCAACATTTTGCGTCCTAGAAGGGAACGACAGTAACTAATTGATTAGCCCATTTGGAATTGAAGTCATTTTTATTTTTAAAATTGAATATAAATAAAATGGGAAATTCTTGAGGGCTGTAGTGGGGTCATGTGAAAATTATTTAGAAGTTAAAGTGCAATAGCTATGCAATTTATCATGTAATTATATGACACCAACAAACTGGTAGTACAGTCAAATAAGGTGAAAAAGGGGTAAACCTAGGAATGAATGCTAATACAATTATTTTTCGCTCAATATCTTCGTTTTGGCATTCTATAACTTACCTCAAAAGTCTAGAAAAATCTCATGTCCGCAAGTCGTGATTTTCAAGGCCAAACCGCGAAATTTAGATTTTCGAAATAAGAAATAATATACATTGGTATTATATACACTAATGATACCTGATTTCAAGGTATTTTTTAATGCTGATTCCAAAAAATATAAAATCAATTCAATCTGATGTCTCCGAAAAAAGTAATAACTCATTTCTATCTTTGTTTGGATATTCTATAACTTATATGTCAAAAATCTAAAAAAAATCTCATGCCCGCAAGTATCTACTAATTTTCCAAGTTAAGGGTCAAAATCATGGAGGTGGAAAATTTGATGTCCACTGATTTTTTTAAATCAAAATAACATTTATTTAAAGTTTTTTTCCTCATTTACCAATTAAAATAGTAGGCATGCATCTACGAATATATTTGTTTCGGTTAGAAAGTTTAAATTTCTTTTTTATTGCACATCTTATATACCCAAAAACAGCGTTCCCGGACATGTCCATAACTCAAAAACTGATATTCAAATGACTTAAAAAAAGTCAATTATTTTAAAGTATTTCTTTTCTAAATACTACAATGTAGTATTATTACATATACACAATACTTTTTATAAATTAGTACGTCTCTTACAAAAAAATTTGAAGCATTTTTGTTTGTAGAAATCGGTATCTGCCCCAAGAAATAAAGTTTTATTTGATTTATTTAAGACCCACTTTCTTAATATAATAATATATCATTCACATTGATACTATTTCTAGACCCCTTAAGTCGTTTTGAAGAGATCACCACCATTTCGAGGAACGTTTTTCTAGTACCTACTAATTTTTCGGGTTTTGCGGTCGATTGAAAAATATACATTTTTGTGCTCTGCCCGTTCATGAACCGACAAATTATGACTAAAGCCTGAACTAAGTCAAAACACAAAATCAGAAAAGTACAAAAAAGTAAACACGATATGTTTTTTCTTGTTCCCCCTAGTACCTTATTTGTATATCTCTCTTTCATTTTTAAAAAGTATTCGAGTCAAAAAGCTTGAACATGACCAAGCTTTCAATTTTCAAAAAGTTTCAAAAACAAATACACTCAAACAATATTTTATATCCTTTCCGTAAGGTAGCTCTATACGATCACATATTTCCTGTCATTTTCAAAGAAAAGTTTTTTTGACAAATAAATATTTTTTTTTTCGAATACAGTCGATTCCCTCTAAGTCGAACTTTATCCAGGTCGAATTTCCCTCTAAATCGAACTTTTTCTCATGTCCGCAGGTCAAAATTTTCCAGGTTAAACTATAAGTTAGGTCCAGATTTAAAACGACATCCCAAGCTTACGTACCTTTGTGCTATGGATGGAAACACAAACAAAAAATTGCTAAACTTTGATACTTAAGGGGTTATCTTAAAATCATTTCGTATCAGAATCATATGTGTAGGGGAAGGTGGCCTAAAATGGCCCCCCTAAGGAAAATGTCCTTTATCTCGAAAAACAGTAGCTTTCAAACTTATATGCTATATACTTTTCAAAGTTTAATATATTACTCTCACATTTTTTTCATTAGCGAGTTAAAAAAAGTTCCAAAAAGTATTTAATTTTTTTAATTTTCAAGACGTCTACAAATTTCACTGATCAAATTTACCCGGGTAAAATGGCACACTGTTGAAACGTACGTTATTTTAAATGCGAAATTGAGTCAAAGGGCTCCTTTCCCATTTTCTTGGAACAAGTGGTGCTTAATCCCCCCAGATCTATCACCGAGTCATTTAAAACCCAGTTCATGTTGGTTGCTCGTCTCGTTTTTGTAGTTTTTGCAACTTTGAATGTTTTGAATGCTTTTTTCCAGGTTTTTTGACGGAATCAAGGGCTTTCCTCAGTCCGGGACTTCCTCTCTGTACATCGTTCATAAATAGCAACTATTTTCACTTTAAAAAATGAAAATGTGAAAAAAAATTTAAAATGGCATGTGAAATAGGTATGCCATTTTACCCGAGCACTAAGTAGGCCATTTTGCCCATTTTAAGTTTTTTCAATTTAATTTTTGCACCAAAAAATTTAAAATCGTTTTAAACCAACTTATTTCAGTAAATTAATAAGAAGTACTTCATGCGTACATACATTAACTTCTTTTTCGAAAATACAATGTTTTTTATACTTTTTTTTTGCAAAAAAAATTTCACAAAATTATAACGAGTGTACTTTTTGAGGTGGATAGAGACAGTTTGACCTGTCAAATTTCAAATAATGACTTGAAGTTGCTGAAATTTCGTATATGTTGGTTTTGCCAGATAAACTAAAGAATCGCGTTCATAAATTTTTCTAATTATTTTCGATTCTACGATTTCTAGCCAGGGGGCCATTTTACCTTGGGGTGCCATTTTAGGCCACTTTCCCCTATAAACTAGGGACTTAACTGGTCAATATGCTTCTTTGAATAAGTGAATTAAAATTGTTATCATCAACGGAATTTCAAAATAAAAAAACCCTAGATCACTTCAAGCTATAAATAAGTTATTAAACTCCAATGATTTTAGAAATTCCGAAAATCTGTTTAAAGAAGCTAGCTAGAGCACCTTGAAATGTTTACTGTGACATAAGCTTCAAGTCCACTTTCAACTTTCCTCTGAAATTCATTTTGCTCTTTTCAATCCTTCACCTTAAGTCATTGGAGACCATATTTAGCCTCTTCACTCCATTACAGATTTAAGAGTAAAAAGGTGATGTGTTTCGAGTCGTTTCCAGGATTTGGTGTCAAATGAATATTTGTGAACTTTCCATCAAGTACTAAGCCATATTGATAAGTAGACCTCGGATTTTGCATACTTTCTTATTTTACATCATATTGATACCAAACTTTGTATTTAAACGTTTTATCATTCAAATATTATTAATTTTAATGCATATCAAAAATATGCAAAATATATGCAAAAAAATATGCACGAAAATATGCCATAAATATCCAAAATATATGCAAAAATTCATTGAATAATTTAATTGATTTTTATAAAATAACTGCTTATTTAAAGCAAATGCTAACATGTTGTTTATAGAAATTACACTGTTGAGATATAAAGAGTTAAATATCAATGCTGAAGTATTTGCGTCTGGGTTGGAAAATGTCACAATTGATAAATCAAATTTTCGAAAACGGGACATTGAATTTTTTTGAAATTTGGGTTTTATGTGTTGATTAGTGATTTGTACAAAATGGCATACCAATTTTATTTTAAAACTTTTTTTCAAAAAATTATTTATAAAAAATTAGTTTTTTAAAAAACGGCTCTAACGATTTTGAAAACTTTTTTTCTAAAAATGCATCTTAGTATATCAATCAAAACTGCATACTTGTTTTGGAAAGCAATTTGATTTCAGTTTTTATTTTACTTTTTTTTTAAAACGAATTTAATTTTTTTTTCCAAATTTCTATATAAAAAGTCTTAAAAATTTAAGCAACTTTAACTCTAAGAGCAAGTTCGTGCGACCCAGTCGTGCATTTTATTTTAAATAGTCTTACATAATTGAGTGCTCGAATAATTTAAATAAAGTACACCATTTTCTGAGATTTTGTAAAAAAAAAAACATTATGAAAAATGACCTTCTCTTTATTGTAAAATTCGTAGGAAATTGGGGTAGTATATTAAAATTATTATTAAAGGATTTAATAATCCAATAATAATAATTTTTTCGAAAATAACGAAAACAATTTTTTAGGTAGAGTTATATTATCTTCTGAATCACTTTGCCTAATGTAATTTTTTGATTTGTTTAACATAGAAACTGGCTTGAGAAGTTCACACAAAAAGTTTAACTTATACGATTTTATAAGCGATGTTGAAAACACATCAAATGGTTCTTTAGTAGAATGTTAAGAATGTTATTGTTCACTGTTGATTGTTAAATTGCTTAAAAAATTCAAATATATTATTCGATATACCCTACCATTAAATGGAAACTTTTACTATAGTTAATGAGTGTTTGAGTTTTCTTTAAAATAGGTCTTATATTTCCAGGATCAAGAAATTTGTATTGACTTCTGAAAAAATAACCATTTTAAGTTTTATCAGTTTTTCTTTATCAGCATCAAAATTGCCCTCAATCCAACCCTGTTAGTGATAGCATATTTTTTTATTGCCACTTACAATTTATCTCAATATCATGTTGAGTTTGGCATCACTCGATAAAAGCTATTTGACTATTTTTTTTTGTGCTCACTCTCCTTTTTATAGAAAACAATGACAACCTACTCTTACGTCTTTCAAATACATACAAAAAATGAATGACACAATGATAAGCATATAAGTTGAACATAGTAAGTGAAAGATACTTACTCTTCCGTATTCTGACAAATTATTTCCCACAGGCGAACACAAAAAAAAAAACTTCAAAACTTATAGCGATTTTTGATGTGTGTGTAGGTGTAGTGAAATAGCTTGACTTAAAAGAATGAAAAAGATGTAAAATTACTATACAATATCATCCGCGAAATTAAAAGGCATTTCCTCATACTTAAAAAAAAAGAAAAAAAACTGAAGGAAACTTTCGATTTTTTGCCTTCTTTGTTCTTCGTATTCTCGTTTGACAGTGGAAAAGTTTTCACATTCTAAGGATCGTCATATCCGCATATGCATTAGCATATTTTTTTACGAGGCCAGAACAGAACTTTCAATTTTAAACGAGAATATAAAGGATTTTTTTCTCAACTGAACGTGGTTTTCTTGAGATACTAAACAAGAACAAAAAAAGTGAACAAAAAAGAAACTTTTCACGCAAAGTTTTTCATTATTAATTCAAAACTATTTTATTTTTTTTCTATTTTTACTTGTCAGTTAGTAGAATCGTAAAAGGTATTTTATTTGCCAAGCAAATGTGGAAATCATAACAATGTTAGACTTTTGGAAAATAAGGTACCTACAAGATTCGATGAAAAACGAAAGGGAAAAAGATTCAGTTAAAAAATTAAAAAGACTGGAGAAAATATTGTTTAACTCTTAAAAACAGAAAATAGCTTTGAAGCTCTTCAGCTACTAAGCCTTTAAAATACCGGAAACCCCCCCAAAAAAAAACGAAATAATTTAATTTCTTCTAATTCTTCATAAATAAAATTATGGTTTTCAAGGGTTGTTACAGAATTTCCAATAAATTTTATAGAATTCCCCCAAAAAATCAAAAAATATGTAACAAATTCACATTGGAAATATCAAAAAATTAGGAAATTCAAGTAATCAAAATTAAAAACCCTGGGCTACATAAAAATACCAACTCAGGTAGTCGTCGAAAACCGTAACTTCCCGTATTTTGAAATATTTGAATGTTTTAAAAATCACAACCCCACTTGAAAAATATAATGCCATATTGTTTGTATAGATAATTTGCAAGCCAGAGAATGGGTTTCTCCGTTTTCTGGGAAAACCACTTCAAATTTCTAATGTCTGAATGAAATGATACTTTCAAGAGAGGTATAAGAAGACCATAACGGAGTTCTATAATAAACTCTGGGCTTTCTTTTTCAAGAGGATGCGTTTATATCGATTTCGAGTGTTGCGTACAGTTCGAATACACTCACACATAAACAAAGAATAGAATTGAACATTGTGTTGGGTTTTTGTTAAATGGCTTAATTTTATTATTACGCTGGCGCTAGCGGATAAACGACAACACATTGCAATTTCCCAATAAACAATAACAAAACAACTTAAGTACCACCATAATGCCAGCTATTATAATATGGAAATAGAATATTAACGATTTTGGTTTTTTGAATTGTTTTCGACGGGAATTGAAAGTATGGTAAACATACGGTGAAGGTATTGTTTTATTCTTGATAAATTACAATGTGTTGGATATTGATGTTATGAAATAAGCCATCTGGAGGTAATGAGAAGTAACTGCTAGAGATGGATTTTTGGTTCTTGTATTTGCTTTTGAAGTAAGGACATGAATAAGACTTATACATTGTTTGCATATATTCCTATTGGACTGTTATCTTCGTGTTTATATTTTTGAAGCCTCAATAAATCAAATAGTACGATTTTGAATAATTAAGTGTTGATGGTGTTAAATTATTTTTAGAACAGTTATACCATTGAAAAACCTTAAAAAATGGTTCGAATAAGGGAATTTTTGGCTGATTTTTGTGAAAAAAAAAATACCTATCTTAACCTATGGGAAAAATATCGCAGCAAGGCGATGCATGTTATGAATTTTCCAAACATGAATTCCATAGAAAATGTCGCTTGGAGCTTCTCAAGAGAAAAGTTGCAGAATACCTTATAACAGTACAAAATTAGCTGCTGAAAAAGCTTAATGGTAATTTAAGGTTTATACCAAGCTCAAAACTAAAATTGAACCATGTTTAAAAAGTGTGTTCTTTATAATGAAGGCACTTATTGTACAAAAAAGGGAAACATACAACATTTCCAAAAAACGTGGTTCCCCCTTTTGCATACCTAATATTTTTTATCCCAATGTGTACATTTTTATTTTTTTTTAGTCAATTCGTATTTACATAATAAGATAAGTTAATAAAACTAAAAAAATTTAAGCTACTTCGATAAAAACCTCAAAAATCGAGCAAAATAAACCAAAAATATGTATTTTTTCGTATGTAAGTGCAATCTAGTCACCTTCTCTGCGCTTTACTTGCGAAACGGTTCATTTCACAGAAAAATGTGTTGGGAATATATTGTAGATAATTTCACGACCATCAATTTTTATATAACCTCTGATGACCTCCGATCAATAGGTCCTGAGATATTTGCGAAAAACTTTTCGAGATCTTTTGACCCCTATAACTCTTAACGCGGACACGATATCAATGTCGATTTTTCACATCTTCATAACAAAGCCATCATTAAGCTGTATTACAAAATTCAGCCAAGTAGGAATTTTTCCGCAGATAAAACCTAAAATTACTGGACTATTAGTATTTAATCAACAAAATTCAGAAAAAATTAAAAATAATTGAATTTAAAATTTATTTGACATTTGAATTAAAATTCCCAGGACTTTCTAGCATGAAACTAAATCATTGCTAGGTTGAACATAAATATTTTTTTTTTAGAAACTTGGAATAAACTAAGTAAAACATAAAAGCTATGTTCGACCTAGCTATGAATCAAATTTATGATCCGTATGAGCAAATGGGCCTAAATCATAGGTGGTAATATCCAGACTGTAATAATGAATAAGGAAACAGAAGGGAGACGGACAGAATCCCGAAATTAAAAATCCAGAAAGCCCAAAATCCAGAAAACCCTAAATCCCGAAAATCCACAAGCACAAAATCCCGAAAACCCAAAATCCAGAAAGGCCGAAAATTGACAGCTTCTCCATTTCTCATAAAAACTACTTTTGTGTGTGAGAATACAAAAATAGGTCTGTTCGTTGTTCCCCCCTCCAGGGCACTCTAAGTCATGTCAATAAACTGTCAAAAAAATCAGAGTTTCTCGGGTTTTCATTTTACATCGAACACCTCAGAGCTTTAGTTTCATCAGCGAACACCGAACACAGAGGAAATAACTCTGGTTGAAAAAGGAGCTACAAAAAACTCTTGACAACGAATTCGGAGCGACCCAGAGTGCCCTAGAGCTCACAACGAACAAACCTAATACTTATAAAGGTGTGTCGTTTTCGATTGGCCGTCCGGCAGCGTCTGAAATCATTAAGAAGCCTGCTGCAAGTTTTTTATTCTCCCAGTGAAAAAACAAAAACAAAATATTTGATTTTTCACCAATACAGATATTAAATTTCAGAATTGGGTGGAAGCGATTCAAACTTTTTTATTGGATTTCAGAATGAGTTCAAAAAGTTTTTGAAAAAATATTGTTCAAATAAAACCAACTGTACCTACTCTTCAAATGTGTTTAAACAAAAAAGTCAGATATAAAGGTAAACTTGTCAATTGAGCCTAAATAACATGAATAATTAATTTTTTTTGAAGTTAACCTTATGTACTTTAATGAACTGCACGTGTTTATAAATGCATTAACAAGTATATGAGAGGTAAGACATAATCTGCTATTGCTTTTTTCGTGATTTTAAAAAATTGTTTAAAAATTAATTTTTTTTTAGAAGCGCCGGCACTGCACACGAACTAGTGAATTGAAATTTATCGATTTTTATTGAGGAACAGAGGTATCATAAGGAAGTGGCCAAAAAAGGAAGAGAAACTTAAAGAGACATAACAAAATCCCAAATTGATAAAAGAGGCATTCAGTATTCGAAATTCGAGACTTATAATAAAATGAAACTTCCTAGTTCCAATTTTAAGGTGCTCCTGTCCTTACAATGAGGGAAAAAATAAATTGAAGTTGAAACGTCTTTGTTTCAAAGATAAACAACTTTGATTTATGTGACTTTAAGATACGAAACCATCAAAAATTAACATTTTTTCCACATTGATTTAAAAATGCTCATTTTCAACTCAAAATCATTCCGAATAATAGTTAAATCAATGTGTTTTCCATTGATTTTACGTTGTTTTATGCTGGCTTTTCCCTCAGTGTAGAATACAATTTAAGATGCATTTTGTAGTCATGACAATTATTGTAATTGTGATTTTAAGCGATTTTTAAGGTAAGCTATAGAATGCCTTAAAAAAGCATTTAATAAAGCTTTTAGTTTAGTCATTAATAGGTTTGCTGCAGATTTAGTAGTTTATTAAATATAATATCGTCGGCACAAAGCCAAAACCGTGAATCTGCATTTTTGCACATTTTCACTTTAATGTGTTGTTATCGTTCCCTCTATCCACTGCGTCAACTATTGCTTATAGGAGCCTAAACTATCAATATCCATTGCACGAATTTCCATGAGCTTACAGCATGAGTTTCTAAAACTTTGAACCAGTTTTTCTCAAAGCTACAATTCAGATTCGTGATTTTAGCTTTGTGCCGACGATATGAATCTTAGCAAAAAAAAAAAATCAATCGCGGTGGTAAGCGCCATGCTTCAGAATATTTTTTTTTCGAAAACTAAGGTAGGTAGATCTATGGGATCGGGTCAAAATTCTGGCTTCAAAATTCTGGTTTTCAAAATTCTGCTTTTTTAACAAAAATTCAGTTTTTCAAAATTCTGCTTTTTTTTTATTCTGCTTTTCAAAATTCTGCTAGCATTATACTTGAACAAAAAAATTCTGCCAATTCTGTTTTTTTTTTTTTATAGCATATGCGCTGACTTAAGAAAAATACACCTCATTAATGTTATGAAAAATAGAATTTTGAAAAGCAGAATTTTGAAAGCAGAATTTTGACAAAAGAATTTTGACCCCGGAAGAATTTTGACCCCAACCCTAGATCTATTTGCGTCTTTTGAAACGTTTTCTGTATGACTATCGTCAAAAAAGAAGATGATTGTAAAAAAATCCTTTTTTTATGTGGTGCTTAGTCTAGTAATTTTTCATTTTATTCGAAAAACTTTTTCTTTCACACTTAAGTATTGAACCTAGACCAAGCCAGTTCAGAGACCGCAGTACACTCATACACATGAATTGCTTCACCCAATTGTAGGCTTTTTGGCTTATCAACATTTAAATGAATGAGATTAATTTATACTAGCTAGTTCAAGTATGATTCAAAAGATATTGAATTTTTCTTTGAGTTCATAAGCATAATTTTTTTTTTAAATAAAAACTTTTTTTTTTTTAGTAAATGCTTTGAATTATTGGACTTAAACTTCTCAAAAAACTTAGAAATTTTTGTTAAGAATTTAAGTTTCATTCAGAATTTCGATGCTGGTAATTCTGTTTATTATTAAGATATACCTTATCCTGTATGTTAAGACTTTTTATCTATAGAATTGGAAAACCCAATATTACGGAAGTAGATATCAAATCCAAATCTAAAGGAGATCCATTTGTAAAGCCTGCGTACTTAAAAATATCCGGAAATTTCCGGTCTAAGCTTTTTTAGTTGTATATGGGATTTCCAGTCTATGGGGTTTTTTCCATTCACGTGAATTTCCAAAGATGATGATTTTACATAAGTCTTTATAGAAGAGGAATTCCCCCTTCTTATATGATGACAAAAATCCCCATCCTTTCCATTTTTATTGCACTTCCGCCACAAAAAAAAAAATAAGTAATTAAAAAAATACTTTTTTTTTAATTAATTTATTTTATTTTTACTTAATAATAAAAATATTTAAAAAATCACCTTTATTCTTGAATAAAAATATACAAAAAAATCAAAAGGTAAGATTGTGCAACCCTTTATGGAACAAAAATCAACAGGTAGATTGTGGGATTAGAGACATCGAAATACTCAGGTACTTTAAAGTACTTCAAAAGTACCTGTTAAGTATTGCTTATTGGAGCCAAATTTATTTAATTGGATTATCCTTCAAGAAAATTTTGGGGGTTTTCCTTTTTTTTTTTCCCCCATAAATCCATTTAGACGAAAAAGGATTGCACACGGTTCCTTATTTTTATTTCTTTAATGATTTTCCTGTGGACAGTTAAAAACTCAAGAAAATAAATTTAACACCAATAAACAAAAATCCTTCCTCACCCTTTTCCAAAAACAACCCCTTCTCCAATCAAAATCCTCAAAAAATAAAAAAAAAAAAAAAAAAAAAAACAAAAAACCAACCAGAACCCGAAGTAAAAATCCCAAAATTCGCTGCCAAAAAAACCAAACAATCTGGATTAATTAGGCTAAAGGGAAACTGGAAAAGTCTAATCATCGATTGTGGTATCTCCAAACAATCACACATATGTATATCACACACAGGAAATGTCCAAAATATAAATATTCCCATCATGATGACGACACAAGAAACACGTCGTCGTCGCGGCGATAAAAATCCAGATCCATATTAGCCGACGATCGTGACGGCCAGCGGCGGCGCCTACTTAGGCTTTTTTCCCTAAAAACCCAAAATCGACACACGATTCGAGAGGGAAAACAAACCAAATCCCAGGTAGTTTGCAATACCTTATGCTAACCATGGTAAGCAAAGATGGGAATCCCATGGCACATTTTTTTTTGTCCGGATGATGAGTGCTTATAAAAGCGAGCTCACATCAAAAATCGACATCATTACACAAATTCATATCACAAGCAACGAACGTCTTTAACGGAACTATAATTTTTTTATTTTATTTAAACTATTTATATATTTTTAAACAATATGGAAACAGTTACTATTTTATTTACTATCTGCTTTTTGGGGCTAACTCATGCCAGACCCTACCATGCTCCAACATCAAATTTCGTCTTATGGTAAGTTTCACCTACAAATTGTAAATTTTTACAAGAAAATTGTAAAAAACAGATGAACAACAATTTTTTAAAATTTTATTTACATTTATTAACAATTTCTCTTTTTTTTGTATCCTCCCAGGAACTATTTTCCATTCATCCAACACCAACAACTACAAATGCCCAATATTCCAGTAATGCATCAGGTCAACCTACCCCCACAAGCCCCACAATACCCTACAATCGAGATGTACTTTGGCAGACCGAATTCCGGTGATTTCCAATACCAAGAACCCCAACCATCTAAACCGGAACCAACAAGGATACCTAAGCCAACAACTACAACCACCACCACAACAACAACAACAACAAAAAGACCAACAAAACGTCGGATATCAGTGAAAAACTCAACACCACCAGTAGCCACATCCCTAAAGGACCAATTGTCAAGGGGAATCTTTGAGATGGCACGAAACATCCAGAAAAACATCCTTTCCAAGGATAACATTTCCAAACAGAGCAACGGCGGCGGAGGCAAATTCAATGTAATTTCGCCGATCAATGTGGCTGCTGTCTTGTCGCTGCTTGAACTCGGAGCAAAGGGTCAAACCAATCAGGAATTGCAAAATATTTTGGGCTTTGATAAGTTGCAAACAACAACAGCAGGAGCATCAGATCCTTTGGCCAAGCACTATGCTCTCGGACAAATGCTAGAATCTATTCTCTATCCAGAATCTAGTTCACTGTCGTCGCCATCGTCATCATCATCATCATCGGAACCAACAATCAATATGGCAAAAGGAATTTTTATGCAAACAGGATACAGCATGAGGCAAGATTATCGAACATCGGTGGAGACCATTTATCAAAGTCAAGTCACAGCTTTGAATTTCCAACAACGTCCGGCAATGGCAACGAAATTCATTAACGATTGGGTGCAGAAGCAGACAAATGGAAAAATCGGGAATATCCTTGCGGATGGCATTGACACGTCCACCCGAATGATGGTTGCCGGAGCACTCTACTTTAAGGCATTGTGGGTGTCTTCCTTTATACCCGCAGCCACATCCAAACGTCCATTTTACCCTGAAGGCAAGCAGCAGAAACAGCAGGGACTACGAAAGATAATGGTCGATACGATGGGCAATGGTGGCGAATTCAATTACTACGAATCCAAGGATTATGACTGTGGCATTGTGGCTCTACCATTCAAAACTCAAACTACATCCTCAGCCACAACAATGTATATTATCATGCCGAATAAATCGAATGGAGTGAAATTGAGGAGCCTGCAAGCGAGTCTAACGTCCGATATTATTGATGAGATGATTTCAAAGATGACAAAACGAAGGACCTTCATTAGCTTGCCGAAGATGCATTTAAGTGACACTATGGACTTGAAGGATGTCCTCGGACAGTTGAATGTTAAAAATTTGTTCGAAGGTGGCAAGAGTGATTTGAGTGGAATCACAGAGCACAATCAGATATCGCTTGATGGATTCTTGCATAAAATCGATCTGAGTTTGACGGAGACAGGAACTGAGGCAGCAGCAGCGACAGCTAGCCATTTGTCAAGGCAGGAATACGATGTGGAGTTTCGGGTGGATGGACCGTTTATGTTCTTTGTGCGACATGAACAAACCAAGCTGCCAATATTCTATGGTTCTGTCATTGAGCCTGTCAATTTGGTTTGAAAAAAAAAAAAAACACACACACACACAAAATGTCAAAGTGACATTTTTGTGCTGTCTGCACAAACACACACACACACACTTGGTGATCTCTGTCACTGGTTGGCAATATTTTATTATTTTTTTTGTTGAGTATTCTTTAGTTTTTAGTAATTTATTTAATTTATTTTTTGTAAATAGTTTTTTTAAGGCCAAATTAATATTAAGATGCAATATTTTTAGTAACTAAATAAATAAATTAATCCTTGATTGTACTTGAAAATACTTTGTTTTTTTTTTCTAAATTTTTGATGGGATTTTCACACCAGATTTTGATATCGCAAGATAAAAAAATAATCTGAATTGCGAAATCTATAATCTCGTTAATTTTAAAATCCGGAAAATTTTAAAAAACCTGATTTGAAAATTCAAATCCCGATAGCAAAAAATTGGGGATTTTTCCACATTTAATTACATAAGTATGTTAAGTTTGAGTTTTCCAAAGCAGTATAAGACTTTGGAACTTCCGAAAATTTTCCATATTTTTGGGGTTTCGTGGACAGATAATTGGAATTTTTGATATCTTGGGTTTTTAAGTTTTATTTTTATTTTTCTAAAATATTTATTGACGCTCCCTTCAGTAAAATCATATATTTTTTTGAATTTGTATAGAGAAAATATTTGCTTTGTTTAAAAAAAATATTTAAAAAAAAACACATTTTGAAAATATTTTTTCGTAAGTGTAAGTGAATACTTTCAAAATAAAGGTTTTATATGTTTATAATAATTACATAATGGAAAATAGCATATAAATTAAAAAAAAAAAAATCATTGTGAAAGAAATTTTTAAGGAAAAGTTTTTTATTGAAAAAAAAAACACCTTTTTTTACAAAAAATCAATTTTTTAGAAGAAAACAACTAATTCCAATGAAATTTTCCCAGTAAATATTTCATTAATTTTAATTAATTAAATAAAAAAAATAAATTTCTCGAAAACGGTTGAGTGGATCTTATTTTATTAGAATTAGCTATTCTGTTTTGACCTAAAAAGTTGTCGTTTTTTCGTATTTCGTGTGTCTCTGAGAGAATTATTGATTTAGTTCAAATATCAGCACTTTGCATTAAGTACTTTTCATTTCAAAAGTTATTATTTTGAGTTTTTGCTAGCATTCGTCCCTATACAAAATAGTTTTGAGAGAAATCTCACAAAAATTATCTTATTTTAGAAATTTATGTCATCTGATAGATTTTCGTGTGCATTACCTCATTCGAATGAGGTAAAGCTCGTAAAATATCGAGAATGGAAATTAGTTTTGAATTAGAAATCCTAATGTCTGTAGGTATATCTAAATAATTTTGTTACCGTTGATCCGATAGGAATTTATAAAATCAGTCAAAGTTTTAATCTAGCCAAGTTGAGACCTTACCAAATTATTTTCTTAAAAATATAAAAAAATTTTATACAATCTTTTAGTTGCTTAAAAATTGTAAGTTACATGGGAATGGATAAAATTCACAAATATGGAACGATATATCGTTCCTGGTTCCTTTCAATTGTTGTCAACCCCAAAAACCACGTTTTATAAATTCGTTATTCATTGTTCTGGTTTTCCATATATTTAACGCGCATAACTCTGGTTTTCATAACTTGTTCGGTTTACCACAATATAGAACAGTTAAATTAGACGAAAAATCGGGGGTATAGCACAAAAATTATGAACAGGATTTTTTTGACGTGATAACGTCTTATAAATCGATGAACCATGGCAGCCACCACAAAAAAGTGACGCCATTTTCTACCGTTACACTCTCGCGGCAAAAATTTCGTGGCAAAAATTCAATTAAAAATTAAAAATAAACTATTAGAAATACAAAAATCTTCTATAGCTTATTTGAAAGATAATAACCTAAAGCTTAATCCATTAAATAGGGTAAACAGGAGTGAAACGGAAAGATGAAATTTGGGCTAAAATCTAAACGCAAAGATGTAGAGAGTTGATTTTTTTTTTGCTACAGATGAGACTAATTTAAGAATAACTGCATTTAAGAAAAAATGTTTCAAAAAAAAACGTTTTGTTTGAACGTTGTACACGTGTTGGGGCTATGACAAAATGATGATTTTGGGTAGGGAAAATTTTTTTTTGACAATTCTAAAGGTGCCAGGTAAAAGATGACAGAAAAAAAAAGTTAGGGGTCTAATACGCGGATTTTTTTCCAACACTCTGCGTTTCGAAATATGAATTTTTGAAAAACACCTTGTTTTTTTAGGGGTATTTTTAGGTAGTTTTTGATTTTTAGCTTTTTTTGGAGCGTTCAAAAAATCTCAAACTCAGAGCACATGTAGGTTTTTGCCTTATGCATACATGTGGAATCGTTTAGTGAGTTTTAACTGACTTAACGGAAGAAACAAGTTAAAAAAAAACACGTTTTTTGACCGTTTTTAACCGATTTTCATCGTTTTTTATTTTTATCTTTTTTTTCTTTAATAGATAGAGAAATAAAATATATGGAATAATGATAGACCATGACCAAAACTAAATGTGTGTGAAGTTTCAATCATTTTCGTGAACACAATTTTGAGATAACGGTAAAATAAAATTTTAGAATTCAACAGGTTATAACTTTTGACCAAGAGCAGATAGAAATTTGGTTAAACTTTTATAAGCATCCTGATACAATTACCTTTCATTTGGTATATCTCACATAACGGTAAACTAACTACAAGCTACACAATATTAAATCAAGAAACTTGCGAAAAACCTCAAAACACCAGTGGAGATCTGTTGCCCCCCGAACAGCCACCAGTGTGGGAAGTACCGTAATCTCATTCTGGAAATTCGACATGGTTGACTTTAAAAAATTCTAACTTCTCTTGTAGGCAGGTTTGAAATGAGATTGATACGTCAGATGAAAGGTGAAATAATAAGCTTACACGTGGTGTAAAATTTTGTATAGGTTGTCAAACAAAAATTGATTCCATAGCGTGAGAACATAAAAATAAATGTTTTTTTTGCTTTTTTTAATGAAATTTGATCGAGTTCAAAAAATTCTAGCTCTTTTTGTAGATGTCTCATAGACCTGATCGATATATATATTTTGAGCTAAGACTTCAGATGATATAAAATTTTTAATAGGTTGTTCGGAAAAAAATGGAATTAATGACGTGAGAAGATGAAAAGTCATGTTTTTTTTTGCTTTTTTTTTATGAAAACGATTGTTTTCAATAAATTATTTTTATACTTTTTGCGCATTGTAAAAATTTAAAAATGGTTTTATTCTTAAGAAGAAATACTTGGCTTTCAAATGGCATAATTTTTTTTGTAAACTTTTAAAATAAGAAAATTAATATACCTAATGAGAAAATAAAAAAAAAAATCATGGGTGCAATTTACACGTGGTAGAAGTGAAACCTTAAAAAATCATTTTTCTTGCAAAAAAAAAAAAAATAGAAAAAATCTACCTATTTTTATTCTATCACCTTCAAATCCATGTTTTTTATATGACAAAATAGATAAATTTTATATCATCTGAAAGCTTATTGTCTTAGCTCAAAATATATATATCGATCAAGTCTATGAGACATCTAAAAAAAGAGCTGGAATTTTTTGAACTCGATCAATTTCCATCAAAAAAAGCGAAAAAACACGTATTTTTATATTCTCACACTATTAAATCCATTTTTTTTAACAACCTATACAAATTTTTACACCATCTGAAAGCTTATTGTCTTACCTCAAAATATATATATCGATCAGGTGTATGAGACATCTACAAAAAGAGCTAGAATTTTTTAAACTCGATGAAATTTCATCCAAAAAGCAAAAAACATTTATTTTTATGTTCTCATGCTATTAAATCAATTTTTTTGTTTGACAACCTATAAAAAATTTTATACCATGTGTAAATCTTATTTCAAAGATGTCTACAAGAGAAGTTAGAATTTTTTAAAGTCAACCATGTCGAATTTACAGACTGAGATTACGGTACTTCCTACACTGGTAGCTGGTCATCGCCAACAGATCTCCACAGGTGTTTTGAGGTATTTTTATTTTTTTTTTTTTTCAATTTAAGATTGTGTAACTTGTAGAGCACGTATTGTTATGTGTGATATATCAAATAAAAGGTTATGTTATCAGCATGCGTATTAAAGTTAAATCAAATTTTTATGTGCACTATATCAAAAGAATTAAAAGAACATCTTTTAAGCGTTATCTCCAAATTTTGAATATGAAATTATTTGAAATTTTGTACAATTTTAATTTATTTAATTACCTATCTACAGTACAAATTTCATTCATCTATCTATTAAAACAAAAAAGTTATAACAAGTTGAAGTCGTGTCGCGTTTTCGTTTCATCTTGTTTCAAATCACTACGATACTAAAGAAGTTTTCACTTCAAAATGTATTTTTTTTAGCTTTTTCTTGTAAATTATGAGTGCTTCAATTGACTCATTTTAAACAAAAGCACACAACCTGTTTTCTGATGACGTTATCACGTAAAATCATCGTCCGTAAACCGGCTTTACAGACAACCATTTTTTTTGCATTTTATTGACCCTTGAAGTTCAAGGTATAAAAATGCAAATTGGACACAGTGAGCCTGAACAGTGAACAAGTTTAAGGTTGACCTAAAATGACAACAAAAACTAAAAATGAGGCTTTGTTCCTGAGGGCCTCAACAATAATAATCCGTTTTTACCAAAATCGGATTAGCTTCCTTTTTCGAGATACACCCCGTAAACGTGTTTTTTTTTCGAAAAAAATTCATACCAACGCAAGTCTCGATTACGATAACTTAGGCGCCGAGGATTAAAGACGGTTTTTTGTAGAGGTATTCAATACAATCATTTTTTGTTATGGTAGGGAGGGTCTATGCCCCCCCCTTTTAGGAGGGAGGGTCAATTTTCTAAAAAAACTACTAAAAAAATATTAAAAAACAACGGCAACACTTACAGTTATCAATGATACCTTTTTCAAAAGCTAGAATTGTACACAATTTGAGTTTTTAAATCAAGTTATTTTAATCAGTCAACATTTGTGAAAAATAAGTATGAAAAAATACATTGAATACAATTTTTGTCAAGACTATGGATTTCAATACGGGATAAATCGATAATATAAACTACCTCAATGAATTCCTTATCAAATACGGTAAGCCATATATTCTTAAGCCTTCTAGTTTTTAAGAAAATTAAAAAATAGGAAAACTACTTTCTTTATCAGGCTCATTAATGACCGTTCTGGTATAACACTGCAACAAGAAATTTTATTTTTAAGATCCAATTTTAATTGGAAATAAAACCTATTCATGGAGTCGAAGTATATTAAGCACAGTACTTTTTAATTTTTGATTTTTGATAATGGTAAAGCAAAATAGCCAAGAAAATGAAAATCTGAAGCTAAAAATGCAAATTTTTGTATTTTTAAATAAATATCAATTTCTTTTTTAAAACCCCTTTATAACTTTTTATAAATTTCTTTTCAAATGTTGATAAATATTTTTTTTAAACATATTTCAACTTTAGCAAAATGTTCCAAAATGTACCTTTACCTATAACAAATTATTAAAAAAATTTTTTTTTCTAAAAACTTCATTTTATAGAAGAAATTAAAAGCCGTACTTCGTTTTATATTTTTAACATTTTTTATAAAATTCACTTAAAAATTTAATTATAATTTTTCCATAATTTGTTACATAAAATATATTAAATATTGGAGTTACTTTATTATTATTTTTAATACATTTATTGCGGACATTGTATGATTTTATGAAATTTGTTTCAGGTTTTCTTAAACGTTGCTTTCAATCAAAACATATTCATTAGTATTGCACTGCTCATTACTTTGAAAAAATGTTTGACCTTAAGATCTCAAAACGAAAGAGTTTTTAGTCCAAAAAATTCCAGTTTTTATTGAATATACGGACATTTGGAAAATTGCGGACAATTTGGAATTTACTTTAACCCCACAATTTTTTTTTTTTTTTTTTTTTTTTACATTGATTCACTAGTGAAATCGAACGGGGCAGAAAAAATCGAATGCCTTGTTCGATTTCACTAGTCAAAAAGTTTTTTTTTTTATAGAAATCAAAGTATATTTTTCTAATGATTTTTTGTGCGCTGAGCTCGAATCTGTAGTCAGAAAAATTCTATCACATCACGTTTTTCACATATTACCATGCCAAATCAGAAAAATAGTGTTTGTGACGTTAAAAATTCAATATCTCAAAAACTTTTCACGTTAGAGCTATTCTAAAGCTTAATTCAAATTAAAAAGGTCAATGACCATTAGAAAAGTATAATTTGGTTTCTATGGAAAATTATTTCTCGCCAATATTACTGTCATTTACGGAAAAATCAATCTTAAAAATCGTTTTTTTGTTTTTTTTTTTTCAATTTTTCTCAATATTTTCTAAAACAAAAGTATAGTTTTTCCACACAATCTTTAAAAAACGGTTTTAAGCTAAATAATTGCATTCCAAACTTTTCAAAAATTAAAAATTTTGTCGGTACCTAACATTTTTGATTGAAAAATAAGCTATTCTTTCAAATTAAATTCGTCAAAAATCCAAAAATTAACTTTTTGCTCAATGAACTGAACATTTTTAATAGATAGAAAACATAACAAAGTAATTTTTAACCAAGTTTTTGTTAAAATCCAACTATTTTTGTAAAAGATAGAAATTAAAAATCAAAAAATCGTATTTTTGCATTTTTTCAATATTTTTGAGGTTATAGAAAAAAATTGTTTGAGTAAAAGTTGTAGAAATTTATATTACCTACAACTTTTGCATTTGACTTTTATCGATAGGACCTCTAATTTTGACAGAAATCGTAAAAAACCACGATTTTTGACACCCACCCCACTTTTCGCCAACAACCCCTTTTCCCCCAATTTTTTTGTGGGCAATTTAGTTTTCCCCTTTCATATACCATTTACCCTAAATTTTCCCACCACCCTTATGCTGCTAATAATTTGTTCAACTTTTGCCTTCTGAAAACCGGATTGGCACTGGTCTATGATAAGAAAATATTCTTAAACAAATATTGCAATATGGCGTCTTAGAGAACAAAAAAAATTTATTGTTAATAATAAATTATTTTTTTGTTTGCTTCTTTTTGTAAGACGTTAAAATTCCCATGAGTTGAATTTCATTTCACAATGGTCTTAACATGAAATTTATTTAGCAGTTGTTAATAAACTTACCTTTTAAAATAGGTACATCAATAAAACAAAAACATAACTAACAAAATTATCAAAATCCTTAGGGATCCATATTAATATTTAACTCTACGTTCTATTTTGTTCTATTCTTAATATTTTATTAGATTTCACTGTTCTCGAAAATTAAATTAAGCCCCATCCAACTCTAAACACATTGTTCGACAAGCTTTTTCCATATTTTACATTCAATTTGACTTCATTTGTCATTTCATAAAACAAACAAACAAACAAAATACATAATAAAATTCAATTTTCTCGACTTCTCTCCCAATATATAATTTGATTACACCCCAATTTTAAGAAAATTCAAAATTTCTTACACATTCCTGAGAATTATGTATATGTATTTGTATAAATCAAAAATACCATAAACAACAAAACATTTCACATTGTTTTATTCTATAAGAAAATAAATCCTTCGAACTCGAATTTAAACAGCAACAACTTCAGGTGATGATGATGATGATGTTGTCATCACTTCATCTTCAACACCTTCTTCGTCCTTCAGTACTCCTTCTTCAACATCACTCATCCCACGTTGCCAAGGAATCTCCTTCCTCAAATCCTCCTTCCCCAACACCGCCTTCCATTTGTCATAGATCATTTGTGCAACACCAACTGTATCACCAACTGCCTTCGTCTGATACACCTTCCTATCCACTCCAAATGGACTCTCAATATCCTTAAATACTTTATGCCTGAAACCATTCTCACTAAACCTACCACCGCCCTCATCCAGTGCCTTCTGCATTGTGTCCAAAAATAACCTCCACCTTGGCAAGTGGAAATCCACAACCATGCCAGCCCACTGTTTCGTCGCATAGTCCAGAATCCTGGCATTCGGTCCCCATGTGGTTATTTGATTGCGAGCATTTATCTCCAACAGAATCTCCTCCAAAGGACTCCATGCCAATCGTTTCGCACTTGCCAGCCACCTGCCGAGCAGGAATTTTTCATGTGTTGCCAACACTTTATCCATGTCGTACAGTATGTCAATCATGCAAGTAGCCAACCAGCGGAACCGCCTCGAATCACCCCCCCGGTATGCCTCCATCAAATTCACATAAACTTTGTCCCCAGCCAGTTGAAGGAACTGTCGTGTCAGATCCACCAAGTCATGACGCCACAGTCCACTTTCCGACAAGTTAGCCTGCAGCATTTGATCGAACGCCTGCTCCACCCACGACGTGTTGTACCATACCCACGGTGTCAGATTAGTTGCTGGCCTGCGGGCCACCACATATTTGCCCCGAATTTTCAACACTCCCCGATACGAGTACACTGACCTCTTAAGGTACTCCCAAGCTTTTTGCAAATGGCCCAACTCCGATCCATATCGAGCACTAACAAACGTCCCAAACCATTGGTCCAAATCAAAATCATCTTTCACCCAGGCCCGCTCCAAGGCCAACGAATACATAACATAATTTTGATCGATTCCTTCTGGAGCTATTCCCACTCCCAACATTGTCGAATTTTCCATCGACCTCGCCAGTCGAATCCTGGTATTTACAATGCCCGCGGAACCATGCATTCCCAGTGTTCCACCAAAATTATGCAACATGCACCAGATAAACGGTTGGCCATAATACGAGTGCGTTCGTTCATATTGTGGAAACTGTTCACTCTGAAGGTCGAGCACTAGCAAATGATTGCGTGGGACGGCTGTCAGAAATGCCTCAATGAGTTGGCCTTTCCAAAATGGATTCTTCACAAACATCCAGCCTTGGAGAAGCCACACGGCTGACGCATCAACAGCGGACATTGCTGCGTAAATATTGGCAGCGGTTTGCTTGAGATAAGCTGCCTCCGACTTGGCCGGTTGAATTTCATTAAACGGGTCACTGAAGTAGATGTGATCGGAGCCATATGCAGCGATGATGGCGCGCAAAAATCGCTCTCCAATTTCGCGGAAGAGCTGACGATTGGGGTCGGCAAACAGGGGGCAGCACAAGTTGTCCGGAAAGCGATTCCATCGTTCGACAATGGCGAACGTCTCATTCGGATAGATTCGTGCTATGGCCTTGGGCAGGTGGCCAGCGAACGCAGGCAGTGCAACTGTAATTCCAAGGTTCCGTTGTGCTTTGATGATTTCCTTTTGCAAAAGTAATTGCATTCGCCGATAGGTGGGGGTGAGGGGACCAGCCCATCCGCGGATATTTCCCATTCGTTGCCTATACAAAAACAAACAAACAAGGATGAAAATGAGAAAGATACATAAAAAGAAGGGGGGGGGGGGGGAGTAAAATCAATTATCATCATTACTCCTTACCAAGCAAGGAATGCTGGACCAGCAAAATGCTCATAGATTTCGTCATCGCTGAGGCCATAGTCTTTGTAGAGGTCAGTCCAAATTTGCTCCTGGATGGGGGCAATTGTAAGCGATATACCCATTAGAGCCATCCAGTCGATATGACGTCTCCAATCTATCCATGACCACCAGGCAAAGCTGTAGCTCCATGTGCAAACATTTTGATAGTAGATGAATGCACTTTGCGATTGGGAGATGATGTTCGTTGGATCGTCGTCGTTCGGGGCTGGCAGTTCGTTCGGAATGTGCTCTAATTGATTACCCGACCATGATACATCCCCATGGAGGTTGTACTTCAGGTAATGATGGAATCCTTTTGTAGCGGAAATACCATCTGAAGCGAGGATACGGATGTTGCCGTTCGTTGAAGATTGTTTCAGCTGTAAGTAAAAATATATGGTTGCTTGATGGTGATACATAATCTTTTTGATTGGGAAAGGGTTGTTGGAATATATGATTGAAATGAAATGGAGTTTGCACTTAGGTCCGAAAAAGCGAATTGAATCGAATATTGTGGTGTATTTGGAGAATAATTTATTAATGTTCTTTGGAGTGCAATAAAGTTATTGAGGATAATCCGAGCACTTAACAGTGATCCCAACTGATGGGTAAATGTATGTTTTTATTTTTGAGTTTTTGGGGGAAGATATATGGATAATTAAGAGGTTTGTTTGTATATCTCAAAGTGCTGGAAGAAATCAAGTGTGGTTAAAATAATTTTTGATTGGATTTTATAATATGAAATGGAAAAAGGGAAATTCATACGAGTTTAAACTAAGAAACTGGGGCAGTTAAAACATTCAAGGTTGTTTTTCAAAGGGTTTTTAATTAAACTTTGTAGAGATATATTCTTTTAAATGAGTCATGAAATAAAATCGTATAGTGTAAACCTACAAATGCAGTGGAAACAAAAATGCTGAAAATAAATGCAGACATAAAATTATTTTTTGAAAAATAAGGAAAAGTATCAAAAAGTGGTATGATTTTTTTGAAAACTTTTAATTTTTCCAGAGTTCTTTATATTATTCCACAAATTGAACATCCCCAATCAATGATGGGTTGTTCTGTGATCCCAGGGCAAGGATAAGACCTTCTTTGAGCTCAGAAAAACACCAAAAGCAGGAACAAAACAAATAGGGACTTGAGAAATTATTAATTTCACGAGTTCGAAATCGGGATTAGAAGCATGAAGCTCATTTATGTTTGCACGGCCATACCGCTAAGAGTGTCACGTCTTAACTAAGTAGGAAAATTAAAGAATAAACAAGCTTGGTCATTTTTCGGGGATGAATACCGCAAGAATTCTTATGCGAAAATATGCAGAAAACCTCAAACCTACTGGTGGTAAAGCTTAGTGCTGAATGGCTGAATAGTAACAAGAACGGAACAATAACTCATTCATGCAAAAAGAGAGTTTCCCAAAGAATTAATGCATTTTTGAAACAAAAGAAAAACACACGAAATATTTAAAAAAAAGGTCTTCTCGTCTCCTCTATTGTCATCAATTTTTTTGACTTTACCTCTTAAAAAAAAAAAAAATAGGAAAGGCGTAATGTTTTACCCGTAATAATAATTTCTGAAGAAATAAATTGCACGACTGGGGTTGCATGTACTTGCTCTTATGCTTAAAGTAACTATAATGTTAAAGCTTTTTATTCAAGAAATTTAAAATTCGATATTTTGAAGAAATTTCATAAGTAGTATAAAAAAATTAAATCTGTTTTTATAATTAATAAAACTCCGTTTTAAAATATCTTAAAAAAAAAAAACAAATATGCCATTTTATTTCTCGTATAAAAAGGTATTTTTAGAAAAAAAATTTTGAAAATTGTAGGAGCCGTTTTTTAAAAAAATAATTTTTTATATATAAAATTTTTTTAACATTTTTCAAAAAAAAAGTTGGTATGCCATTTTGAAGAAATAATTAATTTACACATAAAAACTAAATTTCAAAATTTTTCATTGATCCGTTTTCAAAAAATTGATTTTTCAAAAAAAAATTTTGAAATATTTTTTAAAAAACCAAAAATGCGTTTTTTGAAAATTTTCTAAAATTTTAATATTATCTTTACTTACACACTTTTGTATAAAAATTTTCATTTAAATCGGGTTAATTTTGTACGAGATATTCAGAAACGAAAAAAACTGTTCTATGACAGGTACCGTTAATAACGGTACAAAAAATATTTTTTTTATTTAAAAAGTTGGCCCTTATGTGTAGTATTACACACAAAAATTTTAATCAAAATCGTTAGAGCCGTTTTTGAAAAAAATTAACTTTTCTATTTCCGTTATATGGCAGGTACCGTTAGTTTTGGTCATAAAAAAAAAATTTCAATTTCCCCTCTAGGGAATCACCAAAAACTGCTAACTACCAAGTTTGAAAAAAATCACTTCACTCGTTTAGGCTGCAGCTCCAGATAGAGACAGACACACAGACAGACAGACAGACAGACAGAATTGCCGGACCCACTTTTTTGGCATTCTCCATCATCGTAATGTCATGCAAAATTGTTATCTCGAGTTCGATTTTTTTTACGAATCCTAAACTTGCCCTATAGTAAAAATCCTAAACTTGCCCGCAAGTAAAAATGAAAAAAAGACAATTTTTAGCGTTCTAGTTAAAGAATTCGTAACAAATTTGTGAAAATTTTCATCGGTCATAATCATGGGGCCACCTAGGGAGAGATACACTATCTCCAAAAAAAAAAAAATCTTGTGCGCAATTCACACGTGGTTGAAGTGAAACCTTAAAAATCATTTTTCTTGCAAAAAAAAAAAAAAAAAATCGAAAAAATATAACTTTTTTTTATTCCATCACTTTTTTTATATGACAATCTACAATAAATTTTATACCATCTGAAAGCTTATTGTTTCAGCTCAAAATATTTATATCGATCATGTCTGTACAACATCTACAAAAAGAGCTAGAATTGTTTTAACCCAATTAGTTTTCATAAAAAAGCAAAACAATCAATCTCTTTTCTCTTCTAACGCCATTAAATCCATTTTTTCAATTAAAGATTATATAACTTGTAGAGCACGTACCATTATGTGTGATATATCAAATGAAAAGTTATATTGTGTAATATTATCAGCATGTGTATTAAAGTAAAACAAATTTGTTATGTGCTCTAGATCAAAAGATATAACGTGTTTAGAAAAAGAACATCTTTTCTCCGTTATCTCTGAATTTTGAATATGAAATTGATTGAAATTTTTCACAATTATAATCTATTTAATTACCTATCTACTGTATAAATTTCATTCATCTATCTATTAAAACAAAAAAGTTATAATCAATTGATTTTTCCAGTCGCTTTTTCTTTTCATCTTTTTTTTTCAAATTACAACGATACTAAAAAAGTTTTCACTTCAAAAATCTGAATCGGATAAAATCTCCAGAAAATGTTTGACCCCATGGACAAAATCTCCAATAAATAATTTTTTCTCCCACTTTCTCTAAATCCCCAAAAATCTCCAAATAGCAAAAACAAAAACGGTATAGAATGATAAAAAAAAACACTTATGTAAATTCAATGTTTGAGGTTAGTTATCGCAGCTTACAATTAAATTTATGTGAAAATAGGTCTTTCCAAAATGATGTTTGCTTGATACACAACTTGCGCATCTGAAATTTTGGGATTTTCTCTCGGAGATTTTTTTTTTTTTTGAGATTTTTCCCTGGAGATTTTGTCTGTACCCAGATTTGTCTTGGGGATTTCGGCTTTGAGGATTTTCTATAATATGAAATGGAGAAAGGGAAATTCATATGAGTGGAAACTAAGAAATTGGGGGCAGTTAAAACATTCAAGGTTGTTTTTCAAAAGATTTTTAATTGAGAACTTCTTTGATATACATTCTTTTAAATGAGTCATTAAAGCAAAATATAAAGTCGGAAAAATGCAGGCCAACATTTTCAACAATCCAAAATACATTCGACAACTTAACTTAAATTAAAATTCTCGCAAAAAAAAACCAAAAATTATAATCGAAGTAAAGATAAACAAAAATCAGACACTATATCTTACACCATTTATTTGATGTAGCTTCTTTAGATCAAACTTCACGTTGAAAACAACAAGAACGAAATAAATGTTTCAGAGACATGATTTTATTTAAGTATACTTTATTACATGGGGTTCTTTTTGCTCGCTGGCTATATTTAAACCAGCGTTGCCGTTAATTTTTTTTTGAAATGACACTAAAATAATTGATAATTAATTAAATGCAAAAAGTCGGTTTTTTTGTCGAAAAGTTGGACAATAGTATTTTTAAAGATAAAAACTGACAGCCAATTTTTTTGAAAAAAAAGTTTTAAATCAAAATTAAAAGTAACATAAAATTGATATTTATTGAACTTACATAATATGAAGATATATTTAAGCTGACTTCCTGATGTAAAAAGTTACTTAAAATTTTAAAATTTTCATAAATATAAAAGATACAATTTTTGGTGTAGTGCAATAACACCCGCGGCAATAACCCCTGCAGGTGTTATTACCCAAATGAAAAGGAAATATCCCCTGCAGGCTTTATTTAATTTTTAATATGGCAATTACACCTGTGGGTGTTATAGCCTTTTCTTATTTTTTTTTTCCAGTTTCAACTGACCCACTTTATAAGATAGAAAAACAAAACAATTGCAATGCTACGCGCCATACACTTTCAGGAAAGTATGGGGGGGGGGGGGGGGAAGGCACACTATAGGATTTGGGGTGGGTTCGAGTTTGGGTGTAGGCAAATTTTCTTCAAAATTTAAAAGTTTCTTGCAATTCAAAAGAAACTTTGTACATACCCAACCTTGTTTTTAAAAATTTTGTTTTTAAAGCCTGAACTACATCAAAACACAAAGTCAAAAAAGTACGAAAATGTAAACAAAGCTCAAAATCACATGTACATATATTTATCTGACATCTATTGGAAAAAAATTAACTAAAAAAGCTCTTTTGTTTTTGAAGTTTTGAAATTTCAAATAAATAAATAAATAAAAAATTGAAAATGTAAACAAATTACAGTCAACTCCATCTAAGTCGAATTGTCACAGGACACGAAAATTGGTTTGAGTTAGATTGAAATTCGACTAAGAGGCATCTATTTAATCTTTTTGCTGCAGGCGGTTTCATTAAAAACGGTAAAAAAATTTGATTAGAGGAAAATTTGACCTAAAGGAAGTACGGCTTATAGGGAATCTACTGTATTTGAAATTTCAATTGTTTGTCAAAAGAGCTTTTTTCGCAAAATGACAGGAACTATGTGATCGAAGAGCTACCTTACGGAAAGGATATAAAATATTGTTTGAGTGTATTTGTTTTTAAAACTTTGTGAAAATTGAAAGCTTGGTCTTGTTCAAGCTTTTTGAATCGAATACTTTTTTTAAAATGAAAGAGAGATATACAAACAAGCTACTAGGGGGAAGAAGAAAAAACATTGTGTTTACTTTTTTGTACTTTTTTGACTTTGTGTTTTGATGTACCTAGTTCAGGCTTAATTATGAACCTATTTCTTATAAATACAAATTTTAAAACATATAAAAAAAATTGATATTTGTTACTAAAGAAATTTTTAATTAGAATCGTTTTTAAACGATTAGAATCTAAAAAAATTTAAATAAAAAAAAAATACTAAACACTTGAAGCCCTTCTTTCTTTACCCATAAAACATCACAAAAATGAATCGTTTATTTCAGAAACAGCATTAGTCCACTTTTTCCAAAAAATTTCTTTTTGGAAATTTCTCATTTATGTATAGTTATTCATCTTCTGAAAAAAAAATTGAGTATGTCAGACCCCCCAAAATACGACAACTGAAAGAAATGGGTTCAAAATATATGGAAAATTTTCACCCGGTGACAACATTTTTGACTGTTAAATACATGACTTTTTACCAGTTTTAAATTATTTTGGCAGCAATCTTGACACTCACCCCCTTTTGTTATATGTATATCTATAAAAAGGTAAAGAATTACTCTATCTGTATCTATTAAATTCATTAAAATTGTACTCAGGATTCAAAAGTTATAGCCAGATTTCTAGTGGTGGCAGCATTTTTAACTCTTAAATAATATGACATTTTACCAGTTTTAAATTTTTTTGGCAAACATCATGACATGCAAGCCTTTAAGTTATACATAAAAAGGTAAAGATTTACTCTATCTACTGCTATTTAATTTATTAAAATCGAAAGTAGGGTTCAAAAACTATAGCTAAATAAAAACAAAAGTTTTACCACAATAATTTCGTTTATTTCAGAAACGACATAAGTCCACCGACTTTAAAGGCTTAAAAACCCGCAAAGACCTAAAAAAAAGTTTATATTTTAAAGGTTTCTAAATGCATCTTAGGCTAGATTATAACTCGGCATACTCTAAATTTGAAGTGTTGTGGAATTTTAAGTAAAAAACAGTTTTTTGTTGCCCCTAAAAAGTTTATGCTCATGGACTTATGTCGTTTCTGAAATAAACGATTCAAATAGTGTTTTTGGAATTCGATTTCTCAAAAAATTTGCGCATAAGAGCAATTCTGGAACTTGATTTGAATTTGGAGATCAAAATTTATTGGGAAAGTTATTGTTGTCATTTACGGAAAAATCGATATTAAGAAATGTTTTTTTTTTTTCAATTTTTCCCAAAGTGTAATTTTTCTACATAGTCTAAAAAAGATTTTGATCTAAAACATAGCAACCCAAACTTTTAAAAAATGAAAAAAAAAATTTCGATAGCTTTTTTTTTCAAATTTAATTCGTCTAAAATATAAAATTATATTTTGGTTAAAAAAAATAAAAATAGGTAAAATACATACAAAAGTAAGTTCTAACCAAGTTTTGTCGAAATTAAACTATTTTTGTAAAAAATAAAAATAAAAGCAAAAAATCGTATTTTTGCATTTTTATCATTATACTTTCAAGGTTATACGTATACAAAAATAATTTGACTTAAATGTGAAGAACTTTTTATCATTTACAGTTTTTTTTATTAAACTTTTTTCGATAGGAGTTCTTCTTTTGACAGAAATCGTAAAGAAACTCAATTTTTGACACCCACCCACTTTTTCGCCCACCCTCTTCGTTTCCCCAATTTATTTTTCTAATTTAATATACCATTTATCCTATAATTTACCACAACTCATATTCCGATAAAAATAATTATTTTATTTTTCAAAAACTATTTTCACTGGTTTTATTAGCTTTTCTGCCATTTTCATCTTTTCTGAACTTCCAGGTTGTTTGACGTGTAGAAAATTATCATAAAAAAACTCGAGAAGTTGAACATTTTGAATAAAGAGTCGAGTTGTCGGAATCAAGATGTCTTGGGTTGGGTTATCCGGAATTGATTTATGGCAAAATATGTCAAAAAGTAAGTTAAGAAAACACCAAAAAAAAAACCCCAACGGAGTTCTTAAACAATTTTAGTCTTTTATGTCATCAAATATTACACAAAAATGGACTTCGAAAAAATGATTAAGATTCCATTTTGTGTATAGTCGTTTTTCTCCTACTAAATTATTTTTCAGAAAAAAGTATGTAATTACCTGAAAGCTTCTCAGCGGCAAACTTTTGTCAATTTCAATTTCAAATAAATGAGCATGTTTTGGAATCAATCTCATTATTACCCCTTGGGCTGCATCTCTCTGAGTCTCTGCAGAAGTATCTGGAAGACTATTTCGCACTAGATTCTCATACTCTATAAAAATATAAAATAAAAATTCTTCACTGTTACGTCTGAACTTTGATTTATTTTATTAAAATTTCAACTTACGAAGCCACTGATGACTTAAAGTCACACTCAAACACAGACATGCCCCCAAAAGCCACACCTTCCACATTGTTTATATTTATTTTCTGTTTATTTTTTTTTTTTTCTTATTTAATTATTTTTTAAAACTATTTTTAGATTTAAGCTTGAAATTAAATTTCATTGCCACTGAACTGATGCGGTGATGATGGTGATGATGACGCGAATGTAATGGCAGTGAGTTCAAATAAAAAATAAAGAAGCTCACAATAAATCGTCACAATGACTGAAATTGAATTTTGCCCGATGATCATCTTTATTTGTCAACAAAAGATCGCTAAAAACTAATACCAGTAAAAAATACACCCATACTAAGATACTAGAGTGTAGTATATTTCCATAAAATCGAAAACGAACATCTTATCAGCCCAGCAGTATGCGCTTCGGCGGCAGATAAGCCATCTTTTGTGTACTGGACAGCAATGAAATTCAGAGAATGACAATAAAGATTGCATTCCCTTGTTTACGAATAAGCATATCTTTTCAGTATATGCGAGTGTTTGCTTAGGTCCAATCTCTAATACATGTGGAAAAAAATATTCCGCTTGATAAATACGCTTAATCATTATCTATGTCAAGTGTAAGTCATATAAGATATACCTACTTATTGCATTTTATTTTAGTATACGTAGGTATACGATTTTGAGGAAGATATTTATTTTGCTCCCTTAAGAGGGGTCGAATACAGGGTTGGACTTGAGCGAATTTTACTTGTCATATAACTACAAGGGTAAGTTTAAGATTCGTAAAAAAAAAAACAAACTCGAGATAACCATCAGACATGAGATTGCGATGATAGATGCGGTGTGTCTGTCTGTTAGGATTGTGTATTAAATAACCGAAATTTCCATGAAAAGGACTTTTTGGTTGCAAAGTAACCAAATTTATGATTTTCTATTAAATATTATTTATATTTTGTTTATTAGTGTCTAATTTGTTAAAAACTAAAAGTACAGGTAAAATAGTACATAAAATCAAGAAATTAAAAAAAAAAATTGTTACACTCATGAAACTTGGCAAAAAGTTTGCTTTTGGGATAAGAACCAAGGACAAAAAAAGTTTATAAAAGAAAGTTGTGTGGAAGGGTGTTTTTTTGCGGACAAGAGGGAAGGGGTGAAGCTCAAAAATATACTGAAAAAAATGTTTAGTCGAATATCATCATATTACACATGTTTTCAAGGTATTTTTTGATGCTGAATCTAATGACATAAAAATAAAAGTCAATACGATTGCTCTAAGAAAAGTTATTGCCGATTAAACCCATTTCCGGTTAACGTTGCGTTTTCGCAACGTCATGTTTGAAGACTTCTGGAACATAACTGATTTTATTTTTAAATAAACTAAAAAATTATTTGGAAAGATAGTCAAATTATCTAATCGACCTGTTTTTGGATTTTTTTGTAAAAAAATTTTTTCGAGCTTTTTTGGGGCTATGAAAATTTGAGTTTTTCAAAATTTTGAGGTAAAATTTTTGAACTTTTGAAAAATATAGTCAAAATTATAATTTTTCTAAATAGTCTCAACTACAGGTAAATAAGGGTTCAAATTATATTCTAAAATAGTGCTGAAGTAATTTATTTCAGTTGCCTGCTTGTCAGGTAAGATGAAAGCATTCATTGCGTTTTCGCAACGTTAGCCGAAAGGGGTATCAAAATTTTTGAAATAATTTTTTTTTTAATGGAGTATGAATAAATTTTATTTGAGTATTTTTATGAAGAAATGAACCAAATAAAGATACACTGGGTAATGAAAGATTGTTGAAAATGGTATTCATCGAAATATTTTTGATGAATCGGGATATAACATTTCTTGGAGGAAAAGCAGTTTGGCTAGAACACTTACAACGTTGCAATGGAGCACTTCATTGGGATTTCCTTCCCTTTGGATATCTGGTTCATTGGAACCAACAACAAATATTCTAAATTCTAGTTTTGGCATTGGTGTTTCCTTACCAAACTTTTTGCAAATGCCATATATTTTCAATACTTTTAGGAACGCTTCATCCAGCGCATTTGATAGTCAAATATAATTGATCAGTTCGAATCCGATAATTTACTTGTAGCGTTATCATATAAATCAATTCCATCCATCGTTATGATGTTTTCACGAATTGAATTTGGCATTGGAATCAGTGGCGTAGCTAGCTCTGTGGGGGCCCTGTATCCAAATTATTTTGGGGGCCCCTCCCATGTTTATATAATTTTTTTGAAAAAGAAAAGTTGAAAGCTGGAATTTTTCAGCAAGTGTCCATCAACTTCTAAAAAAAAATAACTAGGTATCCCATTTTCAAAAATTTCATAGTTAAAACAATTTTTTTTCATTCCAAAATGTTATTTTTAATTTATATTAAAGCTATTTAGTAAATGCTTTTGTAATAAAACTTCATTTAAATTGAATTATAGTGGCTTGTAGACCAGTGAAAATAATTTTTGCAAAAAAAAAAATTAGCAGCATATGGGTGGTTGGAAAATTCGATATCTTGGCACTATAGAGGCATTCAGAATGTCAAAGCAAAGACCATTAGAAAAGTTTGAGTGTAAATTCACAAACGCATCACTGCAGAGATGTTTTGTGATCATTCCTGTAGCACGTTCATAAATGCAAATAATTAGCATCACTTAAAATTTCAATTGTTCATTATTACAAAGTTGGATAAGCTGATGACCAAATATCAAACAAAAAAGCATCAAAAATTTTTTTGATAAGTTGTTGATGCCGACGCGAGTTGGAGTAAAAATGGGGGAAAAGAAAAAGTATTTAATCAAATTCTAAATTGTTTAGAAATAAGTTAATTTGATAAAATTCAGGGAATATTTTACCACCGCACAAATTAAACTACTAATAGAAACCAGATTAAAATATAAAAGTGAATTTATTGTAGGCAGAAAATCGAAGACAGTATTGTGGAGGAAAGTTCTGGAGGAGATAAAATGTATGGCTCCAGATTGTAATAACAACAAAGAGTTTTTATTAGTTGGACGTGATACTCATAAAAACTCTTTGTTGTAATTAAAATCTGGAGCCACACATTTTATCTCCTCCACACTAAGCAAAAAATGTTTTTAAACGTAAAACTTTTTTTCAATCAGCGTCGCATCGTAATCAGCTGAGCAACGATCAGCATCGCAAAAAAGCAGTGATGCTTACGGACATATTATTCACTAGTTTAAAAATTTCATCTGGATGTAAAGAAATTGAAATGTCAAAAATAAATCCAAATCCATGATATTCACTATCACACAGACAAAAAAATAGTCATTTTTAACTATTTTTACCGACTGTGAATTTATCCTGAGTTTCTGTGTAAAATTTTTTCTCGCCAATATTACTGTCATTTATGGAAAAATCGATCTTAAAAATCGTAGGTACTTTTGTTTTTTCTATTTTTCTCAATATTTTCTGATTTTTCTGATTTGTATATAGCCTAAAAATAATTTTTTAATGTAAAGCCTGGAACGCTGATCGAGCTAAATTTTAGTCGAACTAAAATTCCCATACAAGTTATCGATAGTTTGTATGGGATCCATTTTAGCTCTGATAAAATTTTTAGATAATTTGTATGGGAGCTAAAATTTATCTCGAACAGCGTACCAGGCTTAAAGAACGAAATTCCAAACATTTCACATGGTAACTTTGGTAGCTTTTTTGATTGAAAAATAAAATTTTGATAAAACAACATTTAAAATAGGTAAAAAACAAACCCAATCTTCTTTTTTTTTTTAATTTTTCTCAATATTACTGAGGTTATTTAAAAAAAGTTAAAAGTTTTAGATCTTTTTATTATCTGTTTGCGGGCAATTTATTTGTTTCCTTTGATATGCCATTATCCAAAATTTTCTCAACACCCTTATGCTGATAATATTTTTTTCAACTTTAGTTCCTTACTTACTTACTTTTGTGCTGATTTGCGTGTCTTCGAATTGAAAAAAGTGATTACATGTTGAATTTGTTGTTGATTCATATCCAAAATGCATCGATGAGTACCACACAAAAAACCTTTCATAGTAAGCATAAAATATTAAAATATAATGTTTAACTTATTAGAAATTTTGTTATTTTATTTTCAACAACCTTTTATTACCCAGTATATCTTTATTTGGTTAATATCTTCATAAAAATACTCAAATAAAATTGATTCATACTCCATGTAAAAATAAATTATTTCAAAAATTTTGATACCCCTTTCGGCTAACGTTGCGAAAACGCAACGTGAATTTTCTGGAAAACCAAAAGCTTTTCCAAAAATTTTTTTTTCAGATTTCCTCTATAATTGGGCCAAAAACAGATAGTGTGTAAAATTTCAAGTTTCTAAGTCAACTAGAACTGGTAGCCGCCGGAAATGGGTTAAAAACAAGGTTTGCTTGTTTTTTTACTTCAACAGGTAGAATATAACCAAAATCCATGTGAAAAACATGCAACACTGATGAAATTCGGGATGAAGATTTTAGATAAAGCAGGGACAAAGGATTCATAAAGTTCTTAAAATTGTTTTTGGTGAAAGGGTGTTTTTTTGATGGGTTAAGTTGTGTGCGAGGAAGGTATTATAACAGCTGACTTAAATTTCATTAATTTTTAAAACTTTATGTTAATGTTTTGGTTGGTATAAGAATTAAGAACCTATAAAGTGTACAAAATTATCTAAACACCCTTTGTTTATTTTTTCTAAGAAATGATGAAATTCGGAATTAGTACCACAAAAACTAGGAAAAAATTGTTACACCAATGAAATTTGGTAAAAATGAGTCATTTATAACAGAAACCAAGAAACCGAACGACTATACAAATATTTTAGGTTAAAGGGTGTTTTTTTGGGAAATAGGGAGAAAATATAAATGGTACCCTTACGAAATTCATTAAATATGTTCTCTTTCCCATGGGAATTACGAATAATGTAAGTCTATAAATTTTTTTTAGAAGTAAAGAAAATATGGGTATATTTGAAAAAGTGTGTAATACTAGAGTAATATTAGTGGTACCCTATTGAAATTGAGCAATTATGTTACTTTTAAAATAAGAAACAAGAATCTAAAGTGTCTATAAAAATATCATGGTTAAAAGGGTGTTTTTTTTTTGAGTGAAAACCAAAATGATGGGTGACCCTTATTAAATTTGGTAAAAACATTGAATTTGGGATAGAAAGCAAGAACAAAGAGTTTTCATAAAAAAATTTTGGTGAAATGGTGTTTTTTTCGAAGAGACTGCAATTGGTCCCAAAAAGCCAATTATTCGCGTAAAACGTGTAAGAACTTATATATAAATGTTTGATTTGTCATCAAAACCATAAATAAAATGAATCATTGGCTTTTTGGGACCAATTGCAGATTTTACTGTCTCTTGGAAAAAAACACCCTTTCACCAAAATTTTTTTTATGAAAACTCTTTTTTCTTGCTTTCTTTTCTGGTGGCAGAATTCAGAGTCACCACTCAAGTAAAAATTTTACCCAAGTGAACATTTGCTCTTGCGTTTGGAACACTTAAACTACCTGTTTAAGGATTTCTTTGATTTTAGCTTATGAATACCAACTGAGGAAATTTTGAAGTAAATTCGTGAGCAAACACTCAAAAAACTCATCTCAAACTTGCGCTCTGAATTTCGCTGAAATTCTGAAGAATTATATTTTTTTTTTAATTTTTTTTATTTTCAATTCTTGTTTCATGTTTCGGTTTATTTATTAAAACTGACTACAAAGAAGATTTTGTTCAATTTATTTACTGCAAATGTTGTTTAATTTCGATTTTGGGTGTGTTGACACCTAAGCTAAAGTTGTAATTCACACTATTTCTTGGTTGTCCACATGCACGGTGGCGTATAAGTAATCTTTTTTTTTTTTCTTATATTGACGTTATGGCACTGAATTTAAAAATAAATTAAAAAATAAAAATAGAAATAGAAATTAAATGAGAAATAGAGTTAATTTTTCTTTTTTTACAGTTTTATATTCCAGAGTGATTGGAAATCTTGTACCAAAGTTGCTCAGAAAAATTAATTTTACAAGGCAATAATTGAGTGGGTGGGTGTCAAAAATCGAGGTTTTGTACTATTTCTGTCAAAAGTAGACCTCCTATCAAAAAAATTTAAATACAAAACTTGTAGATAATAAAAATGTCTACAACTTTTGGTCAAACCATTTTTCTATATATCCTCAAAATATTGAGAAAAATGCAAAAATACGATTTTTTGGTTTTTTATTTTTATCTTTTACAAAAAAGATTGGATTTTAACAAAATTCAGTTAAAAAATTACTTTGTATATTATTGTATATTATTATTAAAATAGCCTATTTTTCAATCAAAAAAATTATCGAAAAAATGTTTGATTTTTGAAAAGTTTGGAATGCAGTTATTTAGATTAAAACCTTTTATTTAAGATTATGTAAAAAAAAACTATACTTTTGTATTAGGAAATATTTAGAAAAATTGAAAAAAAAAAAAAAACAAAATAAAAGATTTTTATAATCGATTTTTACGTAAATGACAGTAATATTGGCGAGAAATATTTTTCCATAGAAACCAAATCATATTTTTCGAATCGCCCTTCACCTTCTAAATTTGAATCTAGCATTAGAATAGCTCTAACGTGCAAAGTTTTTCTAATATCGAATTTTGAACTTCCAAAAACACTATTTTTGTGATGTTCCATTTTTACGAAAATCAAAAAGTCTTTTGTTTTCCATCTTTCACAACAGAGAAAAACTAAAAAAATAAGAAAGCTTAACATAATAAAGAAAATCTATTCGCAATCAAATATAATTGCCAATAAACCCAAGAAAATTACTAAACTACAAAAAAATAAATTATTAACAATCTCCCAATGCAAAATAATAATTCCAATATTCCAATCCCCTTCAGCGTTCAGCCTATTATAACCCTTTAAATAGCATAGACCTATCTTGCCCTCCAAAGTTTACCCTCATAACACCAATAAATCCTTGTATTCACATTCGAAACACGTTCATGTTCCCACAGAGTTCATAGGTTCAGACAAAAGCCCCCCCCCCCCCCTTTTTCTTAAGCTTCTTAAGGCAACCATCACAAAGTGTTCCACATTGGGCGCCATTCTATTTTCATCATACGCAACGCGCTATCGAAGAAGAACTCTTGCTTACCACAACACCCAACAACACAGTCCGCAGCAATTAAAATCAAATTACTGTCCAGCAGCGTATGTGTGCTCAGAGAGAGCACAGCTGCACTATGCGGCTTGTAACGGAATTATTCCCGTTACTATGATGGTAAGCTAATGCGTGCGTGCGTGCTTGCCATCGCCATCGTTCAGACACCACACCGAACCGTGCCGCACCGCGCCACATCGAGGTACACCACCATATCGTATGTCCGACGTGAAGTAACACTGAAATCATTAAGTCAAGATGTTTCATTCAATTACAATCGTAATCTGTCAGAATTAATTTGGGTCGTGAGGTTGAGGCTTGTTTCCTTCAAGGATCTTAAACCCACCCTCAACTCAACTCAATCCAACACAACCACCACCCGTCTTCGTCTTCGTTATCGGATATAGCTTCTGCGGTTATATATACATCTCAACATCATCATCGCCATCTCCGACGAGATGACTTAATGCAAACATTAATCAAATCTGACCTTTCTATCGTGCGCCATTGTATAAAATTACTGAAACGTATATATTTTGGCCCCAGGACCGCAAAACCGTTTTTGCATCTTAGAAATAATATTTTCATTGGAAACTTTTTTCGGTTCTTCGTAGAGCAATCCGGAGATATAGCGTAGCCAAACAGTTCCAAACAAAAGCATCCACTCTCTGTGCAATCACTTCATCCAATTTAGCTTTCGAATCCGGATGATGCTGATGATGACTTTGTGTTTTGGGAAATCTATCTCTATCCAAGGACTTGGAGACTATCTTGCTGCTGCTCAAAATTTGTTCACAATCTTCTATTCTTGTGGATTTGTTCGGAATTGAAGGAATTTCTTTAAGGCGAAAAACAAAAACGTTTTCTCCATTGATGATGAATAATGTTTGGAGTTGAATTTTGTGTTGTAAGATGCCAGAAAAATTGTTAACACGGGTGTAATGTTGTAATTGTATTGGGTTTTTGAATTCTTTGGGTTTTACGGTCCTTCTGGCAGATATCTAGTTAAAGTTTGTGGATTGTATTGACATAAAGAGACAGAGAGAGAGAGATAGATAGAAACATATAGTTTAGTTTAATTATCATTTTGACAGCTCACTGACTGATTCAAGAAAGTTTATCTGAATATTCGATGGTTAAATTCATTCAAGAAAAAGTTCTTTCCAGGAATAGAGTATACTTTCAGGCTGTGGTAAGTTGTGTTTGGGAAACAATTTGTTTAACACTATGTTGTGGTTTAGTGTGTAAACATAGCATTCAGTTGCAGATTTGTTTTAGAGGACAGATCTAGGAGAATTTTGTGCAGAACAATTTTACAACTTCCATTGAACATTTTGAGGTATCCATTGTTTTGTCAGTTTTGCGATTGGGATATTCAAACAGTGTTGTAACAACATATTTTAAATCCTCTTGATGACCTTCATGTACGTTTGTGAATAATATTACTTTGTAAAATTTTACAAATCAAATTATGAAAAAATTGTAATAAAGGTAAACCAAGAATTGGTAGAGTACCCTTTTAGTTATAAATCGAACTCGTTTTGCTTTCATATCGAAGCCACAGTTTACAAAAAAGAAAAAAACAACACTGTTAATCAGCACTACAATCGAACAGGAGTGAGATGTAGTTATGGAACCCTTCATACAATATAAGGAAAATGAATTTAAGATCTTTACGTGGGATGATATAGATCCCTTAACAGACCACTCCAAATGCAGCCGAACAAGTTTCTACGAGCTCCTCGAAAAAAAATTTATTGTATAACAAATCTTATATTAAGTACCTACTTAACGTAAAGATTAAGACTTTACATAGTTATGCAGATCTGCATTTTTTTTTTATAGAAATACGGAATAACTTTTTGAATCCAATAATAATTTACAAGAAAAGGCTAAAAAAATTACTTTTCTTTTCTCATTATGTTCCTATATCAATTTTTACTTGCGATATAGGTACTTAGAGGCGGATTTACAAATTGTCATAGTATAGGCTTTTCAGTTTTTGCCGCCTTGCCCCTTCATTTTTTTTGAAATATATATCTCGCTTTGAAAGTGTACCTCTCATACAAATTTTTCACGTTATAGCAAATTACTCGAAAACTGCTGTAACGATTTTGATTTAACTTTGAAGACGTAATACTCAAAGCAATCTCAAAAAAGTTAAATAACAAGAAAATTTTTTTTTACTTTATAAAACTTTAACCTAAATGTCGGCTCTTCCCCAACATCAAATTTTTTTTAATACTTAGTGAATATTTAATTGAAATTAATTTTTCGTGATTTAACTTCATAGGAGACTTACATTGTTCCTAAGTTTCAAATAGGAATATCAGAGAGCTTAATTATATGATTTTACAGATAAAACTGAAATTTGCAGTAATGTAAAGCAGTTGTTTGGTTTTGACCACTTTGTGTTTAAACTGTGTCATAAATATAGAAATATCATTCCAAACATATCGGTGCAAATGTTATTTTTTAATGGATTCAAGTATTACCAAGGTACTATATATCAAGTTATGCATTCGTACAAAAAAAAAGTTGAGATAACATTTTTCCATGACATTACGATGATAGAGAATGCCAAAAAAGTGGGTCCCGGAAGTCCGTCTGTCTGTCTGTAAACGAAGCTACAGCCTAAACGGATGGACCGATTGCTGTCAAACTTGATATGTAGAGTTATTTGGCTTCTCTCCACAGGGGTTTTTGGAATTAAATTTTTTGGACCAAAAATAGTGGCACCCTGTCATATATCGATTTTAGTAAAAATGAATTTGCTCGAAAACGGTTTCAACGATTTTGTTAAAAAAATTCAAATGTAAGTTTTAAGACAAGGTCTATCTTCTTTTGAAAGCATTTTTTTTTTGAAAATCATTATTAACGGTACCGGCCATAGAACGGTTTTTTTTTTTAAATCCAGTTTACTCTGAAACTACTTATTCTATTTCAACGAAACTTTTTATAAAAAAGCATTTATATAATTTTAATATGGGCAAAAAATAAAATTTTGAAAAAAATAATTTTTGGATTAAAAAAAAAAAATTGAAATTTTTTTTTTTTGAAAAATCAAATTTTCGAAAACGGAATTGAATTTTTTTGAAATTTTGTTTTCAGATGTTGATTAGTGATTTCTACAAAATGGCATACCAACTTTATTTTAAAACTTTTTTTCCAAAAAATTATTTATAAAAAATTTGTTTTTTAAAAAACGGCTCTAAGGATTTTGAAAATTTTTTTTTCTAAAAATGCACCTTAATATATCAAATAAAACTGCATACTTGTTTTAGAGGGCAATTTGATTTCAGATTTTATTTTATTTTTTTTTAAAACGAATTTTTTTTCCATGCATAGTAGTACATTTTTCAAATTTCTATATAAAAAGTGTTAAAAATTTAAGCAACTTGAACTCTAAGAGCAAGTTCGTGCGACCCAGTTGAACATTTTATTTTATATGAAAAGCTTACAAAAAAATATACCATTTAAAAGCTTAATGTTTCTTCTTAAGAATAACACCACAATTTTTTACAATGCAAAAGGTATAAAAATAATTTAATAAAAACAATCATTTATTATGAAAAAGTGACAACATCACTTCCATCACTAAAAATCTTATAATAAATTTTATATCATATGGTAGCTTATTATTTGAGCTTAAATATGATGCTTCATTCATATCTGTGGGATGCCTACAAAAAAAAATAAGAATTTTCTAAAGCCAGCCATGTCGAAATTTCAAACTGAGATTACGGTACTTCCTACACTGTTGGCTGGTCATCGTCAACAGATCTCCACAGGTGTTTTAGGTATTTTTGAAAATTTTTCAATTTCAGATTGTGTAGCTTGTAGTAAATGTACAGTTCAGTTATGTGTGATATATCAAGCCAAAGGTAGTATTATCAGCATGTTCACTAATGTTAAATCATAAAAAAATAAAAAAAATTTTATCTGCTTTAGATCAAAAGATATAACGTTTTAAAAAAAAAAAAGAACTTTATTTTACCGTTATCTCAAAACTTTGAATACGAAATTTATTGAAATTGGTTGAAAAAAATCACCTTAAAATACCCCTAAAAAGTATATGTTTTTCAAAAATGTATGCTTCGAAACGCAGAGATATGTGATTTTTATATTTTGAACTTTGTTTACTGTTTTTCTACTTTTTTCACTTTGTGTTTTGATTTAGTTCAGGCTTAAAGCCTAATTTTTTATTATCTTTTGAATGGCATTTTTCAAATAGTCAAAAAAAAGTCTCCTTTAGTTTCTAATTTGTTTTTGAAATTTTTAGAATTTTTTCAAGACTTTTTTAGCCTTACAATAAATTTTTCTATTGATTTAAAAAACTTAACTTTTTAACGTTGCGTGTAAAAAAAGCCACTTTTTTGCAATTTCGTTTAATCTATATTTACCCTATTTATTGATTGCATTTTTAAAAATCCTTTATTAGTATTTTGAATAATAATAAAGAATTTTTTAAAATGCAATATTCTAAGGGTGAATAAACCTTTCAAATAATTTATAGAAGATTTTTGTATCTCTTATAGTTTATTTTAAATTTTGAATTGATATTTATGCCACACTACTAAACATTTTAGGCGGAACGGGAGAAAATGGTGGGTGTAATAAAAAAAAAATCCGTAGTCCTACTCCTCACAACCTTCTTCACTCCACAACAACAATATTAGCTCTTCCACAAAAAAAAAAAAACACGCCAAATTTAAATGAAATATCAACCGGGCTTAGATTATCCTGTCATCAACGTCATAATCACACATCTACCTTCTCCCATTTTCAGACGGTGGTTCACCCACCATGCCACCTGGTATATGCTCCACAAAGGACTAATCGTCCAACACACCACCGCACTTCATGTGTCAACACATTCGGGTGTTATTCTGACACAAATTCATCTTTCTCATGTTTTCCACCATATCGCCATTTCCAACACCATCATCGTCATAACACCGCACCGTCAGGAAATTGCATTTCATATTCATGACGAGGACTTTATTATGATACCAAGTCATGGAATAAATTTTCACACACGCGATCTCTTTTTGTAGTAGCCAGAACCATTTCTGTGTTGGCTGTTAGCGCGAGAGCAAAGTGAAAACGCCTCAGCTGTGTGAAAACCTTTTTAGCCTCAATTTGAGTCTGAGCCTTTTTCTCTGTGTTCGCTGTCTGTAACCGTGCTAGATTTCGAATTCGAGTAAAACCCGTCATAGTGAGCTTGCAATGGATTTTGGTGTTGCTTTTGCTAGAGTGAATGTTAATCCCATAAAAGACGGATTCTTCTTGGTGGCGATGATGGTAATGGTGGTTACCCAAAGCTTTTGTGCAGCAAGGATATCTTTTTTTTTTTTCATTCCGAAACTTTTCTTCACTCCGAATCCAGCTCCAACCATCACAACACAGAACAGGAAATGATTGTTTCGTGCTGAATTAACTTGATTGACACGCTGCTCTCCAGATATTAGAAAACTTTATTAGGTGATTCTCTCCGCCATATAACACTGCTGGCTGGTACGAGTTAACATATACCTACAAAGTAATGTGGCATAAGTAGCCATATAGAGCTCTTCCAGACTTTACTCTTTACGTCTACAACATAACAGTTTGTTCTGCATAAGTCACATCAATATGCAAATTAAGTTGTTCAGTCAGTAGAAGTTGTTGTGGGGACGAGAATTCTCTTTCTTCCATTCACTCTCTATTCACATATTCTACTAGAAGGAGAGCCCTTTTCCTTGTGCAACGACCAAAGCATTTGTGTGATGGTTTTGACTTCAATAGAAGAGAAAGGTTCTGATCCTTATGGTTTTTTTTTTTTGGTCGGTGTCGGTGTGGTGCTTTGCGAATGTGCAATTTCCTTTGGCACAAAAATTATTGCGGCAATTGGCTGAGTGATTGACACGTTTATTGCTGCAAATTTTTATTGTTACCTACTACAACCAAAAGACCCTATAACTAAAGGAAGCATTGTTGCAACACCATCAATATTGCAAGAGACTAGCAAATGCAAGAGTTGAAATAAGCATAAAGGAACTGAAACTGTTTTTAACAATGTGTTGGAAATTTTTTTGAAGTGAAAACTTCTTTAGTATCGTAGTGATTTGAAACAAGATGAAACGAAAACGCGACACGACTTCAACTTGTTATAACTTTTTTATTTTAATAGATAGATGAATGAAATTTGTACTGTAGATAGGTAATTAAATAAATTATAATTGTACAAAATTTCAATTAATTTCATATTCAAAACTCGGAGATAACGGTAAAAAGATGTTCTTTTCCAACACACGTTATATCTTTTGATCTAGTGCACATACAAATTTGATTTAACTTTAATACGCATGCTGATAACATAACCTTTTATTTGATATATCACACATAACGTTACGTGCTCTACAAGTTACACAATCTTAAATTGAAAAAAATTTAAAAATACCTCAAAACACCTGTGGAGATCTGTTGGCGATGACCAGCTACCAGTGTAGGAAGTACCGTAATCTCAGTCTGGAAATTCGACATGGTTGACTTTAAAAAATTCTAACTTCTCTTGTAGACATCTTCAGATTTATACATCATTATACAAGATAAAACAATAAGCTTTCACATGGTATAAAATTTTGTATAGGTTGTCAAACTAAAAAATTGATTTAATAGCATGAGAACATAAAAATAAATGGTTTTTTTTGCTTTTTGGATGAAATTTCATCGAGTTTAAAAAATTCTAGCTCTTTTTGTAGATGTCTCATAGACTTGATCGATATATATGTTTTAAGCTAAGACAATAAGCTTTCAGATGGTGTAGGTTGTTATAGGTTGTTAGGGAAGAAAATGGATTTAATAGCGTGAGAAGATAAAAATACGTGTTTTTTCGCTTTTCTTGATGGAAATTGATCGAGTTCAAAAAATTCTAGCTGTTTCGATCAGGTCTATGAGACATCTACAAGATGTCTCATAGACCTGATCGATATATATATTTTGAGCTTGGACAATAAGCTTTTAGATGATATAAAATTTATATAGGTTGTCATATAAAAAACATGGATTTGAAGGTGATAGAATAAAAATAGGTACATTTTTTCTATTTTTTTTTTTTTTTGCAAGAAAAATGATTTTTTAAGGTTTCACTTCTACCACGTGTGAATTGCACACATGATTTTTTTTTTTTTTCTGTCGGTTTTCTGTTTTTGAGTAAGCAATTTATTTAGCCATTTGAAGCGGCACTTGACTTCCGGTTTCACGACAAAAAAGTGAACTCAAACGATACTAGAATGCAGCTGTGGTGTTTTATGGCAGCTTGGAATAGATATGTGTGGACTATATAAAAGCAACAATGGAAAGGACTTCTGATCATAAAACAAACTCCTTTGAAACGCTCTGGTAAGTACTCTGGGCTCAGGGATATAACCTTCCAAGAAATATAAAAAGGTTTCAGTTTAATCGTAATAATTTACACCATAAACGATGACAAACTGAAGAAATATTCCAAAGAAGAGTTTTTTTCTACTCAATCCAGAAGACAGCACTGAGTAGTAGTGAAATTCTGTCGGAATACCTAAGTAGTAAAAGTGCTAGAAGTACCAACTTTTAGTTTTCAACTTTGAATGGAGCTTAAAGAGACCATTCTTTTTATGCCTTACTCGGTGGATTTGGAAATTTTGGGAAATTCTGTCTTTTTAGACAAATCAAAATTTCTAATTTTTTTAGCTGAATGCATAGGATTGTTCACTTTAATCTCATATCTGTAAAAAAAAACTTGATTCGGCACTTTGATCCGAAAATATCTGTTTTCGAATGAAGGAGAAAAAAAATATTTCGATTGCAAATAATTCAGCAAACCGAACTCCTTCAAACTTTTGATTTTCGGTTATGAATACAGTCTTAAGAGTCCTTTCATTTGATATTTCATTCGATGGATTTGGAAACAATTTTTGAAAATTGTGATTTTTTAGACAAGGGGTACCCCTTGGATAATTTTCGAAAATCTTAAAAAAATACATTTCGAATTTTTCTAGCTGAATGCATAGGATTGTTCACTGTGATCTCATATCTGTAAAAAAAAAACTTGATTCGGTAGTTTGATCCGAAAATATCTGACTCCGAATGCGAGAAGAGAAAATAATATTTCAATTGAAAATAATTCAGCAACCCGAACTCCTACAAACTTTTGATTTTCGGTTATGAATACAGTCTTAAGGGTCCTCTCATTTGATATTTCATTCGATGGATTTGGAGAAAATTTTTGAAAATTGTGATTTTTTAGACAAGGGATAATTTTCGAAAATCTTAAAAAAATAAATTTCGAATTTTTTTAGCTGAATGCATAGGATTGTTCACTTTGATCTCATATCTGTAAAAAAATATTATTTCATTCGTTGGATTTGGAAAAAAATTTTAAATTTTCCCCTTGGATGATTTTCGAAAATCTTAAAAAAATAAATTTCGAATTTTTTTAGCTGAATGCATAGGATTGTTCACTGTGATCTCATATCTGTAAAAAAAAAGCTTGATTCGGCACTTTGATCCGAAAATATCTGTTTTCGAATGAAGGAGGAAAAAAATATTTCGATTGCAAATAATTCAGCAACCCGAGCTCCTACAAACTTTCGGTTTTCAGTTATGAATAGAGCCCAAAAAGACCTTTCTTTTCATGTCTCACTAGCTATATTCGGACTTAACAATAATACCGTACAAAGAAATGGCGCCCAATATTTTCCACTAACACACTCTCTATCAGTGGCGTACGTTGAGTCGTCGGGGCCCCGGGGCAAGACTAAATTTTGGGGCCCCTTTGATACAAAAAAAGTACGTATACGCCATACATTTTTTTTGTATGGCTTATACATTTTTAGGTTTATTTTAATGTTTTAATATGTTCGTAATGCACTTTGCCTAAAATGATATATTTAGAGACCCCTATAATAATTTTTTTTTAGCTTAGAATTGATAGTTCCTGGGGCCTCTGTTCTGAAGTAATATGTACATTAGGGCGTTCGTTATTTAGGTTTTTTTTCGGGAATCAAGTTCCGAAGTGGAAAAACTGTTTCTAAATAATAAAAAAAAAATCCTCTAATTTTTTCAGATTTTTATTTTGACACTAGATGGCGCCCCAAGAGGGTTAAAGTTTTTTAACATTTGAAATAGGTATGGTATAGGTATTTTTTTAGATATAGACTTCAATCAAAATTTTTTGATGAGGTCCTTGTCTACGTTAAACAACGTTTTCAAAAAGGTATAGATCATTTTTCTAGGACCAGGGGTTTAGTCAGGGCATGCATGGCTTTTTTGTATGTTTTAGGTTTTATTTAAACAAGCAAATGAGTAGCATGAAAAATAAAATAAAATCCAACAAAGCCATGCATGCCCTGACTAAACCCCTGGTCCTAGAAAAATGATCTATACCTTTTTGTTTAACGTAGACAATCAAAAAATTTTGATTGAAGTCTATATCTAAAAAAATACCTATACCATACCTATTTCAAATGTTAAAAAACTTTAACCCTCTTGGGGCGCCATCTAGTGTCAAAATAAAAATCTGAACAAATTAGAGGATTTTTTTTTATTATTTAGAAACAGTTTTTCCACTTAGGAACTTGATTCAAAAATAACGAACGCCCTAATGTACATGTACATATTTGATTTTCCATCATCAAACATAATTTTTTTTTTATTGTTGGGCCCCTGAAAAATTCATTTTGGTGCCCTCAAAATTAAATATTTAGCGGCCCCTAAAATAAAAATTTTTGAAGCTTAGAATTGATAGTTCTTGGGGCCTCTGTTCTGAAGTAATAATAATATACATATTTGAGTTTCCATCATCAGACATATTTTTTTTTATTTTGGGGCCCCTGAAAAACTAAAATTAAATATTAAGAGACCCCTAAAATAAAATTTTATTAGCTTAGAATTGATAGTTCTTGGGGTCTCTGTTCTAAAGTAATGTGTACACATTTGATTTTCCATCATCAAACATAGTTTATTTCTTTTGGGGCCCCTGAAAAATAATTTTTCGGGCCTCAAAATTATCAAAATTAAGTGCTTAGAGGCCCCTAAAATATAATATAATTTTTTTGGAGCCAAGAATTAATAGGTATTGAAGCCTCTAATCTGATGTAATATTCGGTGGCATTCCGTTTGTGCATTTAGTTTTGTGCCCTGATGTATTTATGTTGGGGCAAAAAAGAACAATTTTTTTTAACTTATTTTTTTTTTAAGTACTGAAATAAAGGCATTTGGGGTCCCTGCAGGGCTCTGGCTTGAAGTTGTTTTTTGTTTTTTTGGGGCCCCTAATGTATTATTTGTGGTTGCAAAGATTTTTCAAGTAATATTTTTTGGGGCCCTAAGATAAAATTATAATTTTTCTTTTAAAAAAGCAGTTTATTTCCTTTTGGAGCCCCTGGGGTAACCTTTTTATCAAATCAATATATATTATGTGGCTACATTATACATTACACTGAATGACATAACTTGTCTCCCTTGTATCCGAAGTGATTCAAACTCATTTTAATTTACTTCGTAACTCAATTTATGCTAACAGTTTCTTTCTCTGCATTGTCTTCAGTGGGGGCCCTGAGGTCGGTCGGGGCCCCGGGGCGTCGCCCCGCTTGCCCCAAGGGAGTGTACGCCCCTGCTCTCTATTCCAGTAAAATAAAAAAATTTTGTGAAGCTTAAAAAAATATTATTTGAGAAGACTGGTATCTACCTTGTATATTTTGAATATTCTTTGTTGTAGAAGAAAAATATTATAAATTATGTTTGTTTTTTGTTGATTTGAAACACGTCGTCGGGTCGTCAACCAGCAGCTTGTCAAATGTATCCACGTTCTGCTAAATTAGTTTATTTTAGCTTAGGGATTATAAATTCAAATAAATATTTAAAACAATTTTACTTTGCTTATCCAAAAATTAAGATAAAAATTTGTACTATCTCCACCAAAAATCCATACAAAAAACTCCTATTTAAAGCATGAAATTTTTAGATCTCTTCAGTCAATTCCATTGTGTCACATTTAGAATGAAGGCCTTCTCAGTGATTGTGTTTCTTGTCATCGTAGCATTTGTCAATTGCTCCAATATTCCAATTAATGGAAAAATTGTTGGAGGCCAAGAAGTAGACATCACACAATATCCATACGCAGTTTCTGTTCGAAATTCGAATGGCCATATTTGTGGAGGTTCGATTATAGCTGCTAACAAAATTCTAACTGCTGCCCACTGTACTGAGGGACAGGATTCTGCTTCCATGACTATTCGATGTGGATCGAGCATCGCCGATCAAGGAACTTCTCATAAAGTCATAAAAATTGCTCAACATCCTAATTTCACTGATGAATATAATCATAATGATGTTTCCGTTCTAACGATTCGACCAAAAATCACATTTAACAGTAGAAGTCAACCAGCTAAATTGGCTGAAAAGAGAGCACCCGATGGTTCGGATGTTGAAATTTGTGGATGGGGTGTACATTATTATGGTGCTCCAACTGCAGGCGTAGGACAACAGAAAATGAGAGCTGTAAAATTGCAAGTTGTTAATCAAGAAATTTGCAACAAAGACTATAATACTACGGAAATTTCGGACAAATTGATGTGTGCTGCTGCAAGGGGCAAAGACAGTTGTCAAGGTGATTCTGGTGGAGCTTTAATAAATTCTATAAATCGACGTATTGTGGGCATTAGTTCATTTGGAGATGAATGCGCTAAGCCAGGCAAACCAGGTGTTTATACATCGGTTCCAAATGTGTTGAAATTTATCAGAGCACAGTTGTGAATAATGAAAATGTGAAAAAAAGAGAGTGCTTAAGTTTATTTAAGTGTGTGAATAAATTTTTGTTTAGAGTATTTTATGTAATTGTTTTAGTAATTAAATAAACTATGTGAATAAAGGAACCTTAGAGCTATATAAAAAGTTTGTAGAAAACATGGAATCATTTCTTTTCTATTTTCAAGCTGTGACTTAAAGGCATTAAAAAATTATCTTTTTTTTAAATAAGTAATTTTTTTTTGTAATGAATGGAGCAATTCAGAATACCATAAAAACAGTGACAGGGCAAGAAT